>NC_029773.3:25765662-25785949 GCF_000817695.3 Arachis duranensis | reverse complement strand
AGAATCTTCGTGGTATAAGCTAGATAGATGGCGGCATTCATGAGGATCCGGAAAGTCTAAACCTTGTCTATGGTTTTCCGAGTAGGATTCTGGGATTGAATAACTGTGACGAGCTTCAAACTCCTGAAGGATGGGCGTGATGACAAACGCAAAAGAATCAAGGGATTCTATTCCAACCTGATTGAGAACCGACAGATGATTAGTCGTGCTGTGATAGAGCATAGGAACATTTTCACTGGGAGGATGGGATGTAGCCATTGACAACGGTGATGCCCTACATACAGCTTGCCATGGAAAGGAGTAAGAAGGATTGGATGAATGTAATAAGAAAGTAGAGATTCAAGAGGAGCACAGCATCTCCGTACGCTTATCTGAAATTTTCACTATTGATTTACATAAGTATTTCCATCCCTTTTATTTTCTATTAATTTTCGAACTCATCATAAACCAATTTAATCTGCCTAACTGAGATTTACAAGGTGACCATAGCTTGCTTCATACCAACAATCTCTGTGGGATCGACCCTTACTCACGTAAGGTAGTACTTGGATGACCCAGTACACTTGCTGGTTAAGTTGAACGGAGTTATGATCACAATAGGGATTATTAAGATCCCAATTTATCACACCATGATCTCTTTGGGGTATTTTTTATTTCATACAAATACAAAGAGACCAACTTTGAGGATCACAATTTCGTCCACCATTCTTGTAGATCTGTAAGACTGTTAAGACTAATAGAGTAGATCCCGAAGTCTACAGGCTCATGCTTTTCCCTTTTGCTGTAAGAGACAGAGCCAGAATATGGTTGGATTCACAACCTAAAGATAGCCTGGACTCATGGGATAAGCTTGTCGCGGCCTTCTTGGCTAAGTTCTTTCCTCCTCAAAAGCTGAGCAAGCTTAGAGTGGATGTTCAGACCTTCAAATAAAAAGATGGTGAATCCTTCTATGAAGCTTGGGATAGATACAAGTAGATGACCAAAAGGTGTCCTTCTGACATGCTTTCTGAATGGACCATTTTGGATATATTCTATTATGGCTTATCTGAATTCTCTAAGATGTCACTGGACCATTTTGCAGGTGGATCCATTCACCTAAAGAAAATGCCTGCAGAAGCTCAAGAACTCATTGACATGGCTGCAAATAACCAATTCATGTATACTTCTGAGAGGAATTCTGTGAATAATGAGATGCCTCAGAGGAAAGGAGTTCTTGAAATTGATGCTCTGAATGCCATATTGGCTCAGAATAAAATGTTGACTCAGCAAGTCAATATGATTTCTCAAAGTCTGAATAGATGGAAAAATGCATCCAACAGTACTAAAGAGGCATCTTCTGAAGAAGAAGCTTATGATCCTGAGAACCCTGCAATAACAGAGGTAAATTATATGGGTGAACCTTATGGAAAAACCTATAATTTTTCATGGAGAAATCATCCAAATTTCTCCTGGAAGGATCAACAAAAGCCTCAACAAGGCTTTAATAATGGTGGAAGAAATAGGCTCAGCAATAGCAAGCCTTTTCCATCATCTTCTCAGCAACAGACAGAGAATTCTGAGCAGAGCACTTCTAACTTAGCAAACATAGTCTCTGATCTGTCTAAGACCACTTTAAGTTTCATGAGTGAAACAAGGTCCTCCATCAAAAATTTGGAGGCACAAGTGGGCCAGCTGAGTAAGAAAGTCACTGAAACTCCTCCTAGTACTCTCCTAAGCAACACTGAAGAGAATCCAAAAAGGGAGTGCAAGGCCATTGACATAATCAACATGGCCAAACCTAGAGAGGAAGGAGAGGACGTGAATCCCAATGAGGAAGACCTCATGGGACGTCTCTCAAGCAAGAAGGAGTTCCCTAATGAGGACCTAAAGGAATCTGAGGCTCAAATAGAAACCATAGAGATTCCATTAAACCTCCTTCTGCCATTCATGAGCTCTGAAAACTATTCTTCCTCTGAAGAGGATAAAGATGTAAGTGGAAAGCAGGTTACTCAAAATCTAGGAGCCATCATGAAGCTGAATGCCAAATTTTTTAGTAATGAACCTCCCTTGCTCATTAGTGAACTAGATACATGGGTTCAGCAAACTTTACCTCAAAAGAGACAAGATCCTGGCAAATTCTTAATACCATATACCATAGGCACCATGACCTTTGATAAGGCTCTGTGTGACCTAGGGTCAAGCATAAATCTTATGCCACTCTCTGTAATGGAGAAGCTGGGGATCATTGAGGTATAGCCTGCCATATTCTCATTGCAAATGGAAGACAAGTCAGTAAGACAAGCTTATGGATTGGTAGAGGACGTGTTAGTGAAGGTTGAAGGCCTTTACATCCTTGCTGATTTCATAATCTTAGATACTAGGAAGGAGGAAGATGAATGCACCATCCTTGGAAGACCTTTCCTAGCCACAGCAAGAGCTATGATAGATGTTAACAGAGGAGAATTAGTCCTTCAATTGAATGGGGACTACCTTGTGTTTAAGACCCAAGGGTGTTCTTCTTTAACAATGGAGAGGAAGCATGAAAAGCTTCTCTCAGTACAGAGTCAAACAGAGCCCCCACAATCAAACTCCAAGTTTGGTGTTGGGAGGCCACAGCCAAACTCTAAGTTTAGTGTTGAATTTCCACATCCAAACTCTAAGTTTGGTGTTGGGGTCTACAACATTGACCTGATCACCTGTGAGGCTCCATGAAAGCCCACTGTCAAGCTATTAACATTAAAGAAGTGCTTATTGGGAGGCAACCCAATTTTTATTTATCTAATTTTATTTTTCTTTTATTGTTCTTTTATGTTTTATTAGGTTCATGATCATGTGGAGTCACGAAATAAATACTAAAATTAAAAACAGAATCAAAAACAGCAGAAGAAAAAGCATACCCTGGAGGAAGGGCTTACTGGCATTTAAACGCTAGTAAGGAGCATCTGGCTGGCGTTCAACGCCAGAACAGAGCATGGATCTGGCGTTGAACGCCAGAAACAAGCAACATCCTGGCATTTAAACGTCAGGAATACACCCTGAGGAAAGCTGGTGCTGAATGCCAGAAACAAGCATGGAACTGGTGTTCAACGCCAGAAACATGCTGCAAATGGGCGTTGAACGCCCAAAACAAGCATGGATCCGGCGTTCAACGCCAGAAACAAGAATCAATCTGGCGTTGAACGCCAGGATTGCATGAAGAGGGCGTTTTACACGCCTCATTGATGCAGGGATGTAAATCCTTGACACCTCAGGATCTGTGGACCCCACAGGATCATCTCAGGATCTGTGGACCTCACAAGATCCCCACCTACCTCAATTCATCTTCTCTCTTCTTCACACAATCCAATAACACTCTTCCCCAAAACTCTTCACCAATCACCTCAATCTCTCTTCCCTATCACCTCTTCACCACTCACATTTATCCACTCTTCCCCATAAACCCCACCTACCTTCAAAATTCAAAATCTCTTTCCCACCCAAACCCACCCTAAATAGCCGAACCTACTCCCTCTCCCTTCATTATATAAAGCCCTCTATCCTTCTTCATTTTCACACACCACAACCTTCTCTTTTTCACCTTGGCCGAAACCACACACTTCTCCCTTTCCTCTATATTTTCTTCTTCTTCTTCTTCTTCTTCTTCTTCTTTCTTCTCTTTCTCGAGGGCGAGCAATATTCTAAGTTTGATGTGGCAAAAGCATAGCTTTTTGTTTTTCCATAACCATTGATGGCACCTAAGGCCGGAGAAACATCTAGAAAAGGGAAAGGGAAGACAAAAGCTTCCACCTCTGAGTCATGGGAGATGGAAAGATTCATCTCCAAAGCCCATCAAAACCACTTTTATGATGTTGTGGCCAAGAAGAAGGTGATCCCCGAGGTCCCTTTCAAACTCAAGAAAAATGAGTATCCAGAGATCCGAGATGAGATCCATAGAAGAGGTTGGGAAGTTCTGACCAACCCCATTCAACAAGTCAGAATCTTAATGGTTCAAGAGTTCTATGCCAATGCATGGATCACTAGGAACCATAATCAAAGTGTGAACCCAAATCCAAAGAACTATCTTACAATGGTTCGGGGGAAATACTTAGATTTTAGTCTGGAAAATGTGAGATTGGCGTTCAACTTGCCCATGATGCAAGGAGATGCATGCCCCTACACTAGAAGGGTCAACTTTGATCAAAGGTTGGACCAAGTCCTTATGGACATATGTGTGGAAGGAGCTCAATGGAAAAGAGACTCCAAAGGCAAGCCGATTCAATTAAGAAGACTGGACCTTAAGCCTGTGGCTAGAGGATGGTTGGAGTTCATCCAACGCTCCATCATCCCCACTAGCAACCAATCCGAAGTTACTGTGGATCGGGCGATCATGATTCATAGCATCATGAATGGAGAGGAAGTAGAAGTTCATGAAGTCATCTCCCTTGAATTCTACAAAATAGCCGAAAAGTCCTCCACCATGGCAAGGCTAGCTTTTCCTCATCTTATTTGCCATCTATGTTACTCAGCTGGAGTTATCATAGAAGGAGACATCCCCATTGAGGAGGATAAGCCCATCACTAAGAAGAGGATGGAGCAAATAAGAGAGCCCACTCATGGATCCCAAGAGACGTATGAGGAAGCTCATCACCAAGAAATCCCGGAGATGCCTCAAGGGATACACTTTCCTCCCAACAATTATTGGGAATAACTCAACACTTCTCTAGAAGACTTGAGTTACAATATGGATCAATTAAGGGTGGAACATCAAGAGCACTCCATCATTCTCCATAAAATTAGAGAAGATCAAAGAGCAATGAGGGAGGAGCAACAAAGGCAAGGAAGAGACATAGAAGAGCTCAAGGACATCATTGGTTCTTCAAGAAGAAAGCGCCACCATCACTAAGGAGGACTCATTCCTTATTCTTAATTCTCTGTTTTTTCGGTTTTTATGCTATATGTTTGTTTATGTTGTGTCTTTACTTCATGATCCTTAGTATGTAGTAACTATGTCTTAAGGCTATGAATAAATCCATGAATCCTTCACCTCTCTTAAATGAAAAATGTTCCTAATTCAAAAAGAACAAGAAGTACATGAGTTTCGAATTTATCCTTGAAATTAGTTTAATTATATTGATGTAGTGACAATACTTTTTGTTTTCTGAATGAATGATTGAACAGTGCATATTTTTTATCTTATTGTTTATGAATGTTAAAATTGTTGGCTCTTGAAAGAATGGTGAACAAAGAGAAATGTTATTGGTAATCTGAAAAACCATAAATCTGATTCTTGAAGCAAGAAAAAGTAGTGAATAGCAAAAGCTTGCGAAAAAAATAGAAAGAAAAAGAAAAAAGCAAGTAGAAAAAGCCAATAGCCCTTAAAACCAAAAGGCAAGGGTGAAAAGGATCCAAGGCTTTGAGCATCAATGGATAGGAGGGCCCAAGGAAATGAAATGCAGGCCTAAGCGGCAAAATCAAGCTGTCCCTAACCATTTGCTTGTGGCATGCAATTCCAAGTGAAAAGCTTGAGACTGAGTGGTTAAAGTCGTGATCCAAAGCAAAAAGGGTGTGCTTAAGAGCTTTGGACACCTCTAACTAGGGACTTTAGCAAAGCTGAGTCACAATCTGAAAAGGTTCACCCAGTCATGTGTCTGTGGCATTTATGTATCTGGTGGTAATACTGGAAAACAAAGTGCTTAGGGCCACGTCCAAGACTCATAAAAGTAGCTGTGTTCAAGAATCAACAAACTTAACTAGGAGAATCAATAACACTATATGAAATTCTAAGTTTCTAGAGATGCCAATCATTCTAAACTTCAAAGGATAAAGTGAGATGCCAAAACTGTTCAGAAGCAAAAAGCTACAAGTCCCGCTCATCTAATTAGAATTAATATTCATTGATATTCTGAGCTTTATAGTATATTCTCTTCTTTTTATCCTAATTGATTTTCAGTTGCTTGGGGACAAGCAACAATTTAAGTTTGTTGTTGTGATGAGCGGATAATTTATACGCTTTTTGGCATTGTTTTTAGATAGTTTTTAGTAGGATCTAGCTAATTTTAGGGATGTTTTCATTAGTTTTTATGTAAAATTCACATATCTGGACTTTACTATGAGTTTTTGTGTTTTTCTGTGATTTCAGGTATTTTCTGGCTGCAATTGAGGGACCTGAGCAAAACTCTAATAAGAAGGCTGACAAAGGACTGCTGATGTTGTTGGATCTGACCTCTCTGCACTCGAAATGGATTTTCTGGAGCTACAAAACTCCAAATGGCGCGTTCTCAATGGCGTTGGAAAGTAAACGTTCAGAGCTTTCCAGCAATATATAATAGTCTATACTTTATTCGAGATTAGATGACATAAACTGGCGCTCAACGCCAGTTTCATGCTACATTCTGGAGTTAAACGCCAGAAACACGTCACGAACCAGAGTTGAACGCCAAAAACACGTTACAACTTGGCGTTCAACTCCAAAAGAAGCCTCTGCACGTGTAAAGCTCAAGCTCAGCCCAAGCACACACCAAGTGGTCCCTGAAAGTAGATTTCTGCATCAATTACTTACTTCTGTAAACCCTAGTAGCTAGTTATTGTATGCTAGAGGCTAGATCCTGGATTGTATTTTTCATCCTGTGATCACGTTCTGGGGGCTGGCCATTCGGCCATGCCTGGACCTTCATCACTTATGTATTTTCAACGGTGGAGTTTTTACACACCATAGATTAAGGGTGGGAGCTCTACTGTACCTCAAGTTTTAATGCAATTACTACTATTTTCTATTCAATTTAGTTTATTCCTGTTCTAAGATATTCGTTGCACTTCAACATGACAAATGTGATGATCTGTGACACTCATCATCATTCTCACCTATGAACGTGTGACTGACAACCACCCTCGTTCTACCTTAGACCGAGCGTATATCTCTTGGATTCCTTAATCAGAGTCTTCGTGGTATAAGCTAGAATTGATGGCGGCATTCATGAGAATCTGGAAAGTCTAAACCTTGTCTGTGGTATTCTGAGTAGGATTCAGGGATTGAATGATTGTGACGAGCTTCAAACTCGTGATTGTTGTGCGTGATGACAAACGCAAAAGAATCAATAGATTCTATTCCGACATGATCGAGAACTGACAGATGATTAGCCGTGCCGTGACAGAGCATTTGGACCTTTTTCACTTAGAGGATGGGATGTAGCCATTGACAACGGTGTGCCCTACATACAGCTTGCCATGGAAAGGAGTAAGAAGGATTGGATGAAGGCAGTAGGAAAGCAGAGATTCAAAAAGAGCACAGCATCTTCATACGCCTATCTGAAATTCCAACCAATGATTTACATAAGTATTTCTATCTTTATTTTCTGTTTATTTATTATTATTATTCGAAAACTCCATAACTAATTATTATCCGCCTAACTGAGATTTATAAGATGACCATAGCTTGCTTCATACCAACAATCTCCGTGGGATCGACCCTTACTCACGTAAGGTTTATAACTTGGACAACCCAGTGCACTTGCTGGTTAGTTGTGCGAAGTTGTGAAGTTATGTTTGGACCATGGTATCATGCACCAAGTTTTTGGCGCCATTACCAGGGAGAGAAAGAACATGAATGCCATTATCAGAAATCACAATTTTGCCTATCAAGCCGCATCCAAGAAATTCTATAGAATCCATCAATCTCAGAAGAAGAAAAAATCTTACCCATAACAGGTCGCGATCAGGGATGGATGACTCCCATAATTAACTACCTCAGAACAGAAGCTCTCTCCACAGATGAGAAAGAGGCAAAGAGGTTAAAACGGGAAGCACAATACTATACCATCATAAATAATACTCTATACAAAAGAGGGATTTCAATACCACTATTAAAATGCGTACCGACTTCCAACACAAAAGACGTCCTAGAAGAAGTACACAGTGGCATTTGTGGCAATCACCTCGGAGCGCAGGCACTCGCCAAAAAGGTATTTCGGGCAGGATTTTATTGGCCAACTCTACAAAAAGAAGCTGTAGAATTCGTAAAGACATGTTCATCATGTCAGAAACATGCCAACTTCCACATCGCCCCACCAGAGGAACTCATCAGTGTGACCTCACCTTGGCCGTTCGCAAAATGGAGACTCGATCTTCTCAAACCTTTTCCTCAACGACCGGGACAAGTCAAATTCCTCATAGTGGGAATAGACTACTTCACAAAGTGGATTGAGGCAGAACCCCTAGCTAATGCCACTGCTCAAAGAAGTCGAAAATTCCTATATAGAAACATCGTTACAAGGTTTGGGGTTCCATACTCCATCACCACAGACAATGGTACACAGTTCACAGACGCAGGCTTCAGAAAGCTAGTAGCCGACTTGAATATAAGACAACAACTCACCTCTGTCGAACATCCCCAAGCCAATGGACAAGCTGAAGCTGCCAACAAAGTCATACTTGCTGGGCTGAAAAGGAGGTTACAGGATGCAAAGGGAGCCTGGGCCGAAGAGCTCCCACAGGTTTTATGGGCATATCGAACAACGCTACATTCCACCATAAAGGAATCACCCTTTCGATTAGCATATGGAATGGAGGCAATGATCCCAGTAGAGATTGAAGAAAGGTCGCCTAGAGTGATCCACTATAGCGAAGAAGCCAACTCCCAACTTCAAAGGGAAGAGCTCGACCTACTTCTAGAAGTCCGAGAAAGAGCTCGGATAAGGAAAGAGGCATTAAAATGACGAATGGCTTCCAGATACAATCAAAAGGTAATACAGCGAGCCTTTGCTAAGGACGACCTCATTCTAATCCGAAACGTCATTGGAACAACGCGACCTGGAGAAGGAAAGCTGACAGCAAACTGGAAAGGACCCTACCGAGTCATAGAAGTGCTAGGAAAAGGCTACTACAGGCTTTCCGAACTCGACGGGAGAGAACTTCTTAGGTCATGGCACGCCTACAACCTAAGAAGGTACTATAGTTAAGGATGATAAAGAACATTGGGACAAGGCGCACTCTTTTTTCTGAAAGGGTTTTTTAATGAGGCGCCAAGACCAAGACCTACAAATCACCGGACTTAGGAAATTAACCCCCGCATGTATATATTTGCATTTTCTTTTAATAAGATTTGTTCAGATTTTCTACAAACGCTCAAGCCGCATTATTCCGAAACATTCATCGCCCGATTATAAAGCTACAGATCGATAGAAAGTGAAAACCAAATTCACTGCGCGATCACGATAAAGACCAAAAATGAAAACCAAGTTCATTAAAAGGTCGACCAAACAAGGGTTAAAACCCAAACTCTACGAAATCGGCAAAAATGAAAATAGAATAATGCAAGAAGTTATAGAAAGTGATCCAAAGAAAGGACCTGACGAGGTCATAATAAAATGGATTGCTATAAAATAACTTGAAAGACTGGCCGGCATAAAGAAAGTCGGACCAGCCACAACGACCCAAGTTATAAGTAAAGCCCTGGAAAGAGGTCTGGCCAACCCTATAAAAGAGGATTACTATAACTTATAAGAGCCCGACATGAGGAAGTCGGACTCCTACGAAAAAGTTACAAAGGTAATCCCTGAAAGAGACCTGAACAAGGTCCAAGAAAGAGGATTACCAAGTAACTCGACAGGGCCCGACATGACGAAGTTGGCCCAAAATATGAAAGTTACAAAGGTAATCCCTGAAAGAGACCTAAACAAGGTCTAAGGAAGAGGATTACCAAGTAACTCGACAAGGCCCGACATGAGGAAGTCGGCCCAAAACATAAAGGTTACAAAGGTAATCCCTGAAAGAGACCTGAACAAGGTCCAAGAAAGAGGATTACCAAGTAACTCGATAGGGCCTGACATGATGAAGTCGACCCAAAACACGAAAGTTACAAAGGTAATCCCTAAAAGAGACCTAAACAAGGTCCAAGAACTAGGATTACCAAGTAACTCGACAGGGCCCGACATGACGAGGTCGGCCCAAAACATGAAAGTTACAAAGGTAATCCCTAAAAGAGACTTGAACAAGGTCCAAGAAAGAGGATTACCAAGTAACTCGACAGGGCCCGACATGACGAAGTCGACCCAAAACATAAAGGGTACAAAGGTAATCCTTGAAAGAGACCGGCACAAGGTCCAAGAAAGAGGATCACCAAGTAACTCGACAGAGACCGACATGGTGAAATCGGCTCACAAATATAAAGTCACAAAGGTAATCCCTGAAAGAGACCTGAACAAAGTCAAAACTATTGAAAGCAACATCAGGCAAGGGAATCAAGCCGATTATGTCAAAAGGCTACAAAGATACCAAGACAAACGTAGATAAGTATGATATGAAAACAAAGTTATAATAATAGCCAGCTTCAGAGGCCACTAGGTTCTGCCCACAAAACCTGGAAACTATTTTGTTTATCAAAATAAAGTTGCTAAACAAGCAACTAGAAAAGCGTCAAAACATTATAAAAAGTTTTAAAAACAAAGCCCACAAGCTGGGCAATCTACAAAAGCAAGAAGGAAAATCAGCTAACATCCGAAGGCTTCTCAGAAGCATCAACTCGGGGTGAAGGAGGACGAGTCTGAAGAGGTACTGATAAACCACTATTTTATGGTTTATATTGTATTTAATTGAGTGGTTTCATCAAGCTTTTCACCCATTTATTCATATGATTTGCATGATTTTACAACTCCTTCCTAGTTTAGTTCTATGATTGAAAACATCCTTCTTTGGTCTTAATTTAACTAATCTTAATCCTCTCATATTACCATTCGATGCCTTGATCTGTGTGTTAAGTGTTTCAGGCTTCATAGGGCAGGAATGGCTTAGAGAATAAAGAGGAAGCGTGCAAAAATGGAAGGAACACAAGGAATTGAGGAGATGACCAGCGAGAAGTCACGCGGTTGCATAGCTCACACGACCACGCGAAATGGAAGAAATCAGAGTGACAGGTTCGCGTGGCTGACGTGACCACGCGGATTGGAAGCTGCACGAATGATGTGAATGCGTTGACGACGCACACGCGTGATACGAAAAAGCTGAGTGACGCGATCGCATGGACGACGCGGACGCATGACGTGCGCGATCTGCAGAAGTACAAAAGTCGCTGGCAGAGATTCTGGGCCGCATTTCAACCCAATTTTCGGCCTAGAAACACAGATTAAAGTCAGGGAACATGCAGAGACTCAGCAGGCTTTTCATAATTCATAATTTTTAGTTTTAGATGTAGTTTTTAGAGAGAGAGGTTCTCTCCTCTCTCTTAGGATTTAGGATTAGGATTCCTTTTAAAGGATTTTAGGATTGATTATTATTTCAACTTACAATTCTTCTGAGCTCCAGTATTCTTTTATTTTGACTTCTCTTATTTTTAATTATATATGTTGCCAATTTGGCTTAATGCCATTCATGTTATGATTTTCTTAATTAACATTATTTGAGGTATTTCAGACTTATGATTGTTTTCTCTAATTTATGTTATTGATGCTTGGGCTCTATCCAAATTATTTTCATTCAAGTAGATTTTATTCCCTTTTGGTTTTGGTTAATTAATTGGTAACTCTTGAGTTGTCAAACTCAGCAGTGGTTGAAATTGGCAGATTCTAATTGATCTAGATCGCTCTAAAGCTAGTCTTTCCACAGGGATTGACTAGGACTTGAGGATCAAACTAATTAGTCCACTTGACTTTCCTTTACTTTAGTAAAGGTTAACTAAGTGGGATTAAAACCCAATTCTCATCACACCTGATAAGGATAACTAGGATAGGACTTCCAATTTCTCATATCTTGCCAAGAGTTTATTTTATAGTCATTTATTTATTTTTATTGTCAATTAAATTACTTGTTCAACCCTTTTAAAAAACCCCAAAATATACCTTTGCATAACCAATAATAAGAACATACCTCCCTGCAATTCCTTGAGAAGACGACCCGAGGTTTGAATACTTCGGTTTATAAATTTATTGGGTTTTGTTACTTGTGACAACCAAAACGTTTGTACGAAGGGATTTTCTGTTGGTTTAGAATCTATACTCACAACGCGACTATATTTTTACAAATTCTTTACTAGCAAAAATCCTAACATCAGGCACCGCATCCACCGTCCCGTCATCCCAGTTTAAGATTTGGCAATCCGGTTCCCCCCTGGGCGATTGATCGCAGCAGTAGAAGTCGGAGAAAGTCGGCACAGCAGAAGTCTTGGTAGCAGGCAGTGAAGGACGATCATCATCATCATCATCAGGATCGTCAGGGACAATCTTACCATCCTTAACAATATTGTCCAAGCTAATAAAGGAAAGGTCGAGATCTGGCGCAAGAACTTGAAATTGCTCTTTCAGATTCTCATAAGCAGCAATAACACTACCTACAAGATGACTTTGAAATTCGGTGTAATCGGCCTGAACAGATTCCAAGCTACTCCTGAGTTCCATCATCTCTCTATAAGTAGTAACACAGCTATCCTTATGTTTTAGCACCGTATCCTCGGCCAGTTACGCAGTAGCCACCAGACCAACAGCCCGGGCCTTTTCCCCCTTCAGCTCCTTTTCCAGCTCGGCCACTTTCACCTCAAGCTCCTCCTTCAAATCCTTAATTCGATCAAACTCTGATTTCGCCTCCTCCATAAAAGCCTTGGTAGCATGGATAGGAAGATCTTGAGCAGTTCGGTATAAAGCCGCTCCCATGTGTGCCAGTGTAATACCACTCCGAGTAATAAAGTCTAAATGACAAAGAATGGATACATCGTCGGTAGGCATGACACCATAGGGAGCAATCTGTTGATCTACAAACCCAACTGCATCAAAGTTGGGAGCACCAAGATTAAAAGGCTCGATAGTCTGAGGTCTTTTTGGAGGAGGAGCGGCAGAAGTGGAGGAAGTACCAGTAGAAGATTGTGAAGGATCAATCAAACGAACTCGAGGAGTGGGGATAACCTTCCTCGGCCCAAGAGAACTCGTAACCAAAGGCTTAGATGAAACCTGAGAAGTTCCCTCTCTGGCTGCCTTGGCCAAAGCATTCTGAGGCGCAGTAGCCTTTCTTGCCCTCTTAAAGGCCTTCATGGATTCATTGTTCTTAATCATCTCTGCAAACAAACATCACAACAGGAAACCAAACTACGAGTCAGAAAAAGATCTCACAAGAGACAAACACGACAAGCAAACCAATAGAAAAAATTGACCACTACCCAGCTCAGCTCGGAGGAGAGAGGGGTTAGCTAAAAATTTCTTTGTGTCAAGATGAGGAGGCTCCCCCCAGTTTTCTTCCAGCACAGTCACAAAAGCTTGTTCAGCCTCATCTAGCATCTCCCACGAGTACCTCGATACCACTACATTCTTTTGCCACTTTAAAGGAAAGGTGGGCTCATCATTCTCATCCAGAAAAAAAGGCCGAGCTCCTTCAACAGCTCGGACCCTAAAAAAGTAATTTTTGAAATCGTGAAAAAACTCATCAAACATGGAGAAAACCTTTTTCCCCTGTGAAGCTCAGAAAGAAACCCAAGCAGCTTTCTTCTTCACTACACCAGGCTTTGTCAAAACAAAAAGATAAAAGAAGAGAGATTGCGAAGCGGGGATGCCAAACTCACGACATAGCAGCTGAAATATTTTTATAAAACCCTAGGAATTTGGGTGAAGTTGGGATGGAGCTACATTATAGGACCATAACAGGTTGGTCTCAAAGGGGGTAAAAAGAAGAGTAATATTCATTTGACTAAAAAAGAAGTCATATGCATAGAAAAAGGGGCGCTCTCCAGCAATCCGGGTAGAAAAGCAAACCCTTTCATCAGAAGTTGGAGATACGAGCTCATAATTATTCTCATCACTATTGTTGCTACAAGTCCTATGAAACTGCCTAAGTTGCTGACAAAACTCAGAGTCAACCAACAAGACGCATAAGAGAACCATAGAATCCACCCAATCGGCCATGCCCTCAGGGACCTGGGAAGATGTCTCAAAAATATTTTTGCGAGAAGATATTGTTAACTAGTTCTATAAGAAGAAAAGAAGATTGGATTACTCAAAAAACACCTCGGAACACTAATTAAACAACTCGGGCATAAACGGAGACAACTCAAAAAACTAAAGCATATAAGTGTCAAAGAAACCAGGTAAAGCAACAAAAGGAAACCCCAGGACCCAATCCAAAAGGTTCCAAGGGCATCCTTTGGAGGCAGAATAAAGACTCAGGGAAGCCTACAAGCCTACATCTTTACACGTCCCAACAAAAAGATAAAAGCCTCTATTTCAACAAGAATGACACTCGGAAAGGCCACAAAACAAAATAAAGTCATCAAAATAAGCGTTGATAGAAATTACAACCTCAGTCTACCCAACAGCAAGAACATGCCAAACGAAAAAATAGATAAAGGAACAATCTTTTCTTCAAAATCAAACAAACCACTACTCATACAGAAACAGGAAACAACATGCAAAAGCCTTAGGAAGCTTCAACTACCAAGGAAACATCAGAGAAGAAAAAGCCAGAAATTGCAGCAACAACAAATACAGAAAGGCAAAAAGGTTCAAACTTTCCAAATATACACTCAAACAAAAGCCCTACTGTACCAGGAAATAGAACAATGCAAGCAAAAAAGAGAAGATGAACCAACCTGAAAAAGGAGAAGCGTGCGGAGAGCGAAGATGAAGAGATCAGGAGTTGCCGTCGAAAGCAAAAAAAAGCACCTACGATCGCCAAGCAATGTCACAAAGAGAAACGCGAAGGGGCAGACGACAGATGAAAACAACAAAAGTGAGAAAGAAAAGGGGAAGTTACAGAGAGGAGAAAAAACCGTTTCTGTGTGTAAAGTTCAAAATAAAAGAAGCAAGAGAAATGGAGCATTGAAAACCAATTAATGAGGGCATTAAAAACCCTCGCGCATTCCCAAGGCCAGGACACTAATGCAAAAGCGCGCGCTTTCAGAGGAAACAAAACAGAAATGTTCTGCATTCAAAAAGGAACTCTACAAAGATAAGATCGAAAAAATGCTCGAGTTCGACTTCACCTGAGAAGGTTCAAAGTCCTAAAACTAAGATTCGACCTCCAAATAAAGGCCGAGCTCAAGCAGGGGCAATGTTCATACCCTGGGTCAAATTGTCTGACCTGGGATGTTCTACCGACAAAGCGACCGACCTCTTCAGGTCAGGAAAAATCTGACCTCTCCTCAAAGAGCTCGGCCCAACTACCAAGAAAGCCCATTAAAGGGCCCAAACCGAGGAACACAACCCGAATCCAAGGACAGCCCAAGCCTATGGGGATAAAGGCGGTTCTCTTAAAGATAAGATGACCTTGCTCAAAGATAAAGATAAGATAACTAACTTATCTTATCTAAAGAAGGTCACTCCACACTATTATAAATACACTGGAGCACCCAAGTATAACTCATACTCTGATTCTACTAAATACCTACTTAATAACCTTGCTAACTTAAGCATCAGAGTCCCTTGCAGGTACCCCCCACCCTCCGAGGACAAAGGATCAGCATCACCATCAAGTCCAACAAGTTGGATACAACAACTCCAACCAGTACAGAAGATCTCATCCGAGATCGACCTACAGTTTCAGGTAACCCTCGGAACAGGGACTCATATTTTGATTGCCTATACCATCTTTCTCTTGTGCTAAAAAGGTGTCAAGAAACCAACTTTGTTTTAAACTGGGAGAAGTGCCATTTTATGGTAACTGAAGGGGTGGTTCTTGGTCACAAGATTTCAAAAGATGGCATAGAAGTAGACAGAGCAAAAGTGGAAGTAATTGAAAAATTACCTCCACCTTGCAATGTCAAAGCAATCAGAAGCTTTTTGGGACACGTTGGGTTCTATAGGAGGTTTATTAAAGATTTTTCAAAGATTGCAAAACCCTTAGCAACCTACTTGTCTCAAATATTCCTTTTGTTTTTGATAGAGAATGCATGGTAGCCTTTGATGAACTCAAAAAGAAATTCTCCTTTGCACCTATCATAGCACCACGAAGCTGGAATCTTTCCTTTGAGCTAATGTGTGATGCATCTGATTTTGCTGTTGATGCTATCCTAGGACAGAGGAAAGACAAGCTAGTACATGTTATTTACTATGCTAGCAAGGTCTTTAATGAGAAATCAAAGGAACTATACCACCACAGAGAAAAAACTTTTAGCCATAGTTTTTACTTTTGATAAGTTTAGATCATATCTTGTTGGCTCAAAAGTAATTGTGTTCACTGATTATGCAGCACTCAAATACTTGCTTACCAAACAAGAATCCAAGCCTAGACTAATAAGGTGGATCTTGCTGCTCCAAGAATTTGATATTAAGATTAAAGATAAGAGCGGAGTAGAGAACAAGGTAGCTGACCACCTCTCAAGAATCCCACAAGAAGAAGAAATGCAGCAAGTAGCAGTAAATGAAAGCTTTCTTGATGAACAATTGATGATGATTTGAGCAGCCCCCTGGTTCGCAGACATAGCTAATTTCAAGGTCATTGGGGAGCTATCAACTAACATCAATAAGCACATGAGGAGGAAGCTAATCAAGGATGCCAAACACTACATCTGGGATGACCCTTATTTGTTCAGAAAGTGTACTGATGGTGTCCTAAGAAGGTGTATATCCCATGAAGAAGGGCAGGAAGTGTTATAGCAGTGCCATGGATCAGCATATGGAGGTCACGTCAGTGGAGAAAGGATAGCAGAAAAAGTGCTTCAATCCAGATTTTACTGGCCAACAGTGTTTAAGGATGCCAAGGAAATGGTGTCAAGGTGTGATGAATGTCAAAGAGCTGGTAATCTAACCAAGAGGAATGAAATGCCACAGCAATACATATTAGAGCTGGAATTATTTGATGTATGGGGAATAGATTTTATGGGACCCTTCCCAACCTCCTACTTAAATAGCTACATATTAGTGGCTGTTGATTATGTTTCAAGATGGGTAGAGGCCATAGCTACTGCAACAAATGACAACAAGGTTGTGATAAGCTTCTTGAGAAGGAACATCTTCAGCAGATTTGGAGTTCCCAGAGCTCTCATTAGTGATGGAGGGTCACACTTCTGCAACAAACAACTGGAAGCACTCCTTCTCAGATATGGAATAAAGCACAAAGTGGCAATTCCATACCACCCATAGACCAACGAACAAGCTGAGATCTCCAACAGAGAGCTAAAATGAATACTTGAAAAAACTGTTTGAAGCCCAGTAAAGGACTGGTCTAGGAAGCTAGACGATGCTCTATGGGCCTCCAGGACAGCCTTCAAGATCCCCATTGGGATGTCACCATACCAACTAGTATTTGGCAAGGCTTGCCACTTGCCAGTTGAACTAGAGCATAGAGCCTTCTGGGCTCTAAAACTACTGAATTTTGATGAGCAAGCTACTGGAGAAAAGAGATTGATGCAACTCAATGAACTGGAAGAGTTTAGAAATCAAGCATATGAGAATGCAAAAATCTACAAAGAGAACACAAAAAGATGGCATGACCAAAAGATATCAAGAAGGGAGTTCACTGAAGGACAGAAGGTGTTACTCTACAACTCAAGACTCAAGTTCTTCCCTGGAAAACTTAAGTCTTAATGGTCAGGACCTTTCACCATACTCAAAGTGTTTCCCTATGGTCATGTGGAGCTCATGGAAGACAAGACTCAGAGAACTTTTTCTGTCAATGGCCATAGACTCAAACACTACTTGGGAGGCTCCATGGAGGAGCAGAGAGTGAGCTACAAGCTCAGCTAAAGATGAAGGAATGTCAAGCTAATGACAATAAAGAAGCGCTAGTTGGGAGGCACCCCAACACTTTATCCTTTTGATTTAATTGCTTTTCCTAGAAGTAGTTTAAATTCTGTTGATAGTTTAATTTTCAGTAATTAGAATCAGTTACAATTGTAGATTAGGAAGTTTGATGTTAGCTTTGATAGTTAGATTCTCTTTACACTCTCTTATTTCTTTCTATTTGGGAATTGCAACTTGATGAATGCATAACTAATGATGAGTGAATGGGCTGAGAACTAGCTAAAGTGCTAAGTTTGGTGTGGCCTCTTACCCACTTAATCTAGGCTTACAAATAATTAATAGTTTGAGTTTGAAGAGTAAGCCCAGAGATTAAGTTTGGTGTGGCCACCACCAATGATCACATAGAAGCCCAAGTCACCCAATTTGAAAGCACTTAATGCTTTGGGTAAGAACATGAACGTGATTTAATGAGTTCAGGGGAGTTGGAATCAAAATAAAATGAAAAGATTGATGTTATTCCACTCTTATGAACACATTAAATACATAATGATGAAACCAATTTATTAAGATGCCAAAGAATTAAGTTTGGTGTCCCTTGTTGCAACCCAATTTATTCTTGATGAGAAGGAATCTGAAGGGTTATTTTATCATCACTAATGGGTTCAGTTTCAATTTCAGGAGAAAAGATGAGGCCCACATGGTAAACAACTCACAAAACAAGGAAGTCAAAGTGTACTTGCACTTTGGAACTCAACACACGCAGAAGACACTGTGAGAAAAGAGTTGGCGCCTCTTCCTACGCTAGGCGCCACTTCCCAAAGTGGGAAAACATTTAATCTCTTTTATTTCCCACCTTCGAACCACATCAATCACCCATCATAAAAACTTCACTCCCCATCTCACCTCCCACTTCAACAACCCCTACACCACTCACCTTCACTTCTCTTTTCATCTTCTATCCCTTACTTTCTTCTTTTTCTTGATTGGGACAATCAAGTCCTAAGTTTGGTGTTGGAGAAAAACCTTATTTTGCTTTCTCTTTCTTTCAACCCCCCATTTTTTTCACACTCTCCCAACCTAATGGCACCACCAAAAAGCTCAGCCTCAAAGAAAAGAAAAACCAAGGAACCAACCTCCGGATCCTCAAGCTCTTTTAATACCTACAAGTTCCTCTCCACATTCAACCAAAATCAATTTTATGGTTGGGTGAATGAGAGGGAAATCATTCCAGAAGTTGGGTTTCAACTAGGGAGGAATGAGCACATTGAAATCAATATTGAGATTGAACAGAGGGGTCGGTCACTTCTATGCAACCCACCAAGGAAAGTGGTAGAGAGCTTGGTGAGGAAATTCTATGCCAACACAATACCTCAACCAGGGCAACAATATGGCTACATTAGCTATGTAAGGGAGAAGTCCATTGACTACAGGCCCTATAGCATAGAAAGAATGCTAATAATGAAGAGGACAAGCTCCACTCGGAGCTATGAAGAAAGAATGAAGCAGCAAGACCCTGGGTTTGAGGAAATTTTGAGTGAAATCTGTGTGATGAATGTGCAGTGGATAAATGACAAAGATGGGATACCCAACCAAATGAGGAGAAGAGATTTGAGCCCCCAAGCTAGAGGGTGGCTAGAATTTGTGAGGAGATCCCTAATTCCCACATCCAACACTTCAGAGGTGACCAAGGAGAGAGCTGTGCTCATCTACAGCATCATGAAAGGAGAAAACATCAACGTGAGGGAGATGATTGCCAACAACATCAACAAAGTGCTGAAAAGCACCAGTGACAACACAAGGTTAGCGTTCCCCAGCATTATACAGAGGCTATGTGATGAGGCTGGAGTTGAAAAGATCATTGACGAGGTGCTTGTAAAGCAAGACAAGTTCATAACTGCCAAAAAGATGGCCAAAGTGGTGGCTATCCACCCACTCAACAGGGCTAGAGAATGAAGAGCTCATGCTCATGAACCACAACAACAACAAGAAGAGGGGGAGGCAGAAGAGCAACCTCACTTTCTAGCACTTCAACCACCACCACACTACCAATATCAACAATTTCCAGAGGGAGTCAATTGGGAGCAATTGCAAGTAGATGTACACCAAATAAAGGGAGACCTACACTACTTGAGGGAAGATGTCAACTAATTCAAGGAGGCTCAGCAACAACAATGGAGCTAAGTCAACCAAAACATTCAACAACTCCAAGGGAGTTTTGAGAACCTCAAGAAACAGCAAGAGCAGATTAATTGGAGAGAGATGTGGTGGACGAAATTGTGATCAAAGAATTCCAGGCACTGTTAGAGAAGCTCACAACTCCGTTCAACTAACCAACAAGTGTACTGGGTCGTCCAAGTAATAAACCTTACGCGAGTAAGGGTCGATCCTACAGAGATTGTTGGTATGAAGCAAACTATGGTCACCTTGTAAATCTCAGTTAGGCAGATAAAATTATGGAATTTAGAAAATCAAATAATAAAAAGAAATAATAAAAGGGATACTTATGCAGATTCATTGGTGGGAATTTCAGATAAGCATATGGAGATACTGTATGGCTCACGGACGCCTACTTTCCTACTGCTTCAACTCAATCCTTCTTACTCCTTTCCATGGCAAGCTGTATGTAGGGCATCACCATCAGTGGTGGCTACTTTCAATCCTCTCGGGAAAATGATCCTATG
>NC_029773.3:25762550-25764980 GCF_000817695.3 Arachis duranensis | reverse complement strand
TCGTCAATTTCTGAATAAAGTATAAACTATTATATATTGCTGGAAAGCTCTGGATGTCTACTTTCCAACGCCGTTGAGAGCGCGCCCATTGGAATTCTGTAGCTCCATAAAATTTATTTCGAGTGCAGGGAGGTCAGATTCCAACAGCATCAGCAGTCCTTTTGTCAGCTTTTTACAGAGTTTTGCTCAAGTCCCTCAATTTCAGCCAGAATTTACCTGAAATCACAGAAAAACACACAAACTTATAGTAAAGTCCAGAAATGTGAATTTAACATAAAAACTAATGAAAACATCCATAAAAGTAGCTTGAACTTACTAAAAACTACCTAAAAACAATGCCAAAAAGCGTATAAATTATCCGCTGATCACAACACCAAACTTAAATTGTTGCTTGTCCCCAAGCAACTGAAAATCAAATAGGATAAAAGAAGAGAATGTACTATAAATTTCAGAATATCAATGAATATTAATTATAATTAGATGAGCGGGACTTGTAGCTTTTTGCTTCTGAACAGTTTTGGCATCTCACTTTTTCCTATGTAGTTCAGAGTGATTGGCGTCTCTGGGAACTTTGAATTTTGGATAGTGTTATTGACTTTCCTAGTTAAGCACGTTGATTCTTGAACACATCTACTTATGAGTCTTGGCTGTGGCCCTAAGCATTTTGTTTTCCAGTATTACCACCGGACACATAAATGCCACAGACACATAACTGGGTGAACCTTTTCAGATTGTGACTCAGCTTTGCTAGAGTCCCCAGTTAGTGGTGTCCAGAGCTCTTAAGCACACTCTTTTGCTTTGGATCACAACTTTAACCACTCATTCTCAAGCTTTTCACTTGGACCTTCATGACACAAGCACATGGTTAGGGACAGCTTGATTTAGCCGCTTAGGCCTGGATTTAATTTCCTTGGGCCATCCTATCCATTGATGCTCAAAGCCTTGGATCCTTTTTACCCTTGCCTTTTGGTTTTAAGGGCTATTGGCTTTTTCTACCGCTCCTTCTTTTTCTTTCTATATATATATATTTTTTTTTTCGCCATTTTTTTTTCGCACAAGCTTTTGCTTTTCACTGCTTTTTCTTGCTTCAAGAATCAATTTTCATTCTTTCAAGAGCCAACAATTTTAACACTCATAAACAACAACAAAAGACATATGCACTGTTCAATCATTCATTCAGAAAACAAAAAGTATTGTCACCACATCAATATAATTAAATTAAAATCAAAGATGAATTCGAAATTCATGTACTTCTTGTTCTTTTGAATTAAAACATTTTTCTTTTAAGAGAGGTGAAGGATTAATGGGTTTTATTCATAGCTTTAAGGCATGGTTACACACTAATGATCATGAAGTAGAGACACAAAACATAGATAAACACAATATTAAAAACCGAAAACAGAAAGAAATAAAGAACAAGGAATGAATCCACCTTTAGTGGCGTCTTCTTCTTGAAGGGCCAATGATGTTCTTAAGCTCTTCTATGTCCTTTCCTTGCCTTTGTTGCTCCTCCCTCATTGCTCTTTGATCTTCTCTTATTTCTTGGAGAATGATGGAGTGCTCATGATGTTCCACCCTTAATTGTTCCACATTGTGGCTCAAATCTTCTAAGGAGGTGTTGAGTTGCTCCCAATAGTTGTTGGGAGGAAAGTGCATTCCTTGAGGCATCTTGATGAGCGGATATTTTGTACGCTTTTTGGGGGTAATTTCATGTAGATTTTAGCATGTTTCAGTTAGTTTTTAGTTAAATATTATTAGTTTTTAGGCAAAAATCATATTTCTGGACTTTACTATGAGTGTGTGTATTTTTCTGTGATTTCAGGCATTTTCTGACTGAAATTGAGCAAGCTGAGCAAAAATCTGACTTAGGCTGAAAAAGGACTGCTGATGCTGTTGGATCCTGACCTCCCTGCACTCGAAATGGATTTTCTGGAGCTACAGAAGTCCAAATGGCGCGCTCTCAACGGCGTTGGAAAGTAGACATCCAGGGATTTCCAGCAATATATAATAGTCCATACTTTGCGCAAGGATAGACGACGTAACTTGGCGTTAAACGCCAAGTTCATGCTGCTGTCTGGAGTTAAACGCCAGAAAAACGTCATTATCCGGAGTTTGACGCCAATAAAGGCCTCTACACGTGGAAAGCTTAGTCTCAGCCCCAGATCATAACCTGAAGTTTGACGCCAAGAAAGGCCTCTACACGTGGAAAGCTTTAGTCTCAGCCCCAGCACACACCAAGTGGGCCCCAGAAGTGGATTTCTGCACCAATTATCTTAGTTTATTCATTTTCTGTAAACCTAGGTTACTAGTTTACTATTTAAACAACTTTTACAGACATTTCTTGTACTTCATGACATTTTCAGATCTGAATTACATACTTTTGATGGCATGAGTCTCTAAACTCCATTGTTGGGGGTGAGGAGCTCTGCA
>NC_029773.3:25761199-25761921 GCF_000817695.3 Arachis duranensis | reverse complement strand
GTTTGGACAATTGAAGGCTTATTTTATTTCTTAGATTAGGAATAATTTGTTTTTATAGAGTCATTCAATTTTGATAGGATAGTTTCTTTTCAAAAATTTCTTTTCAAAATTTATTATTTTCTTTTAATTAATTGCAAATTTTCGTGAGTTTTAGTGTCTTGTTCTAAGTTTGGTGTCAATTGCATATCTCATATTTTTCTTTAAAATTTTCGACTTGTGATCTTTGTTCTTCATTAATCTTCAAGTTGTTCTTGCTTATTTTTCTTGTTTGATCTTGAGTTTTTCTTGCTTTGTGTCGTTTCTTGTTTCACTTGTGTTCCTTTTAAAGCACTAATTGGAATATCTGCATCAAGTGTCATATTTATTCCCAATTGGCTAAAGCATTGGTTTATATTCTTGATGAGGGAGCACCAGTCCTTTTGAAAATCTTTTTCAAAAATAATTTTTCTTTGATTTAATCTTGTGCCAAACTTTAAGTTTGGTGTTTTCTTAGTAATCTTTTTATAATTTTCGAAAATTTTATCAAAGTTTTCTAAAAATTTTAAGTTTGGTGTTCTTCCTTTTGTTCTTGGTGTTCTTGTGAATCTTCAAAGTGTTCTTGAGTTTTTTCTTGTGTCTTGATCTTAAAATTTTTAAGTTTGGTGTTCCTTGGTGTTTTCCCTCCAAAAATTTTCGAAAATTAAGGGCATTAGATCTAAAAATTTTAAGTCTTGTGTCTTTTG
>NC_029773.3:25753412-25754081 GCF_000817695.3 Arachis duranensis | reverse complement strand
AAAAAGGACGAACTCGGGCAGGGGCACTGTTCATACCCTGACCGAGCTCCCCAAACTCGGACAAGATCATAGAAGGCCCGACCTCGTCCCAAAGGTCCACGCCTGAGGTCGGACCTCGGACAAATAGGCTAAGAAGGCCCATCAAAAGGAACAAAGCCCAAAACCTAAAGGCCGAAGAGGCCTGGGAAAGGCGGTTCCGCAAAGATAGAGATAAAACTCCCAAAAAGATAAGATAAGATAAGAATATCTTATCCAGGGAAGATCACGACCAACTACTATAAATACACTGGAGCACCCAGGTATAACTCATACTCTAATTCTACTAAATATCTGCTTGAACCCATGCTAACTTAAGCATCGGAGTGTCATTGCAGGTACAACCCCCAGCCACTCGGCACATCAAGCTCGGGTCACAGAACCCCCACCTCGGGTCTTACCAAGACGACCGAGCTACACGTTTCAGGTAACCCTCGGAACAGTACCTAAGCAGTGAATCTTCCATGAAAGAAGAAGCTAAAACAGTAACTGCTGAACTCAGTCCGGTGGATCAGGCTAATGAAATTAATCAGCAATTAGACTTTCTAACTTAGCAGCTAGCCGAATTCAAGGAAATGTTACAGGAAACAAGAATGGCTAACAGGAATATGGAAGTGCAATTAAAGCAGACAG
>NC_029773.3:25753073-25753259 GCF_000817695.3 Arachis duranensis | reverse complement strand
ATACTCAAAATCCCTCTGAGGACAGTCAGAGCCCAGAGAGGAATAAAGCTGGCGTTGAACACCCAGACCATGCTCATTTCTGGCGTTCAACGCCAGAAACAAGCATGTATCCGGCGTTGAACGCCCAAAGGGAACATGGTTCTGGCGTTCAAACGCCAGTAACAAATAAGGAAGTGGCGTCTAACG
>NC_029773.3:25751624-25752034 GCF_000817695.3 Arachis duranensis | reverse complement strand
TGAAAGAATGAACTGGTTCCTACGAGAACAATTACAGGGTGGCGTATGTGCATTGACTATAGAAGACTCAATACAGCCACCAGAAAGGATGATTTTCCTTTACCATTCATAGACCAGATGCTAGAAAGACTAGCAGGTCATGAATACTACTGCTTCCTGGATGGATATTCAGGTTATAATCAAATTGCAGTAGATCCCCATGATCAGGAGAAAACGGCATTCACATGCCCATCTGGAGTATTTGCATACAGAAGGATGCCATTTGGCCTGCGGAATGCACCTGCAACCTTTCAGAGGTGCATGCTCTCAATTTTCTCTGATATGGTGGAAAAATTCCTGGAAGTCTTCATGGATGACTTTTCAGTATTTGGAGACTCATTCAGCTCCTGCCTTAACCACTTAGCACTTGT
>NC_029773.3:25749804-25751509 GCF_000817695.3 Arachis duranensis | reverse complement strand
TCCTTGGGGACAAAATTTCGAACAAGGGAATAGAGGTGGATCAAGCTAAGGTAGAAGTAATTGAAAAATTACCACCACTTGCTAATGTTAAGGCAATCAGAAGCTTTCTGGGACATGCAGGATTCTATAGGAGGTTCATAAAGGATTTTTCAAAAATCGCCAAACCTCTGAGCAACCTGCTAGCTGCTGACATGCCATTTATCTTTGATAAAGAGTGTCTGCAGGCATTTGAGACTCTGAAAGCTAAATTGGTTACAGCACCAATAATCTCTGCACCAGACTGGACATTACCATTTGAACTGATGTGTGATGCCAGTGACCATGCCATTGGTGCAGTGTTGGGACAAAGGCATGACAAGCTTCTGCATGTCATTTACTATGCCAGCCATGTCTTAAATGACGCACAGAAGAATTACACAACCACAGAAAAAGAGCTACTTGCAGTGGTTTACGCCATTGACAAATTCAGATCCTATTTAGTAGGATCAAAAGTGATCGTGTACACTGATCATGCTGCTCTTAAATATCTACTCACAAAGCAGGATTCAAAACCCAGACTCATCAGATGGGTGTTGCTTCTGCAAGAGTTTGATATAGAAATAAGAGACAGAAAAGGGACAGAAAATCAAGTAGCAAACCACCTGTCCCGAATAGAACCAGTAGAAGGGGCGTCCCTCCCTCTCACTGAGATCTCTGAAACCTTTCCGGATGAGCAACTGTTTGCCATCCAGGAAGTGCCATGGTTTGCAGACATTGCAAACTACAAGGCAGTGAGATTCATACCCAAAGAGTACAGTAGGGTGCAATCAAAGAAACTAATCACAGATGCAAAGTACTACCTTTGGGATGAACCATATCTCTTCAAGAGATGTGCAGACGGAGTAATCCATAGATGTGTGCCTAAAGAGGAAGCATAGAAAATCCTTTGGCATTGCCATGGATCACAGTATGGAGGACATTTTGGAAGTGAGCGGACAGCCACAAGAGTCCTCCAAAGTGGCTTCTACTGGCCTACTCTCTATAAAGATTCCCGAGCATTTGTGCTTAATTGTGACAGTTGCCAAAGATCAGGCAACCTACCTCACAGTTATGCCATGCCTCAACAAGGAATCTTGGAGATTAAGTTGTTTGATGTATGGGGCATTGACTTCATGGGACCTTTCCCACCATCATACTCAAACACCTATATTCTGGTGGCAGTGGATTATGTATCCAAATGGGTGGAGGCTATCGCAACACCCACTAATGACACTAAAACAGTGTTAAAATTCCTCCAGAAACATATTTTCAGCAGATTTGGTATCCCTAGAGTGCTAATCAGTGATGGGGGCACTCATTTCTGTAATAAACAGCTTTACTCTGCTCTGGTACGTTATGGAGTCAACCACAGGGTAGCTACTCCATATCACCCACAAACTAATGGGCAAGCTGAAGTCTCAAACAGAGAACTCAAAAGAATCCTGGAACGGACTGTAATTAACCGTAGAAAGGATTGGGCAAAAAGCTTGGATGATGCTCTGTGGGCATACAGAACAGCATTTAAGACCCCTATAGGGACCTCTCCATACCAGCTTGTGTATGGAAAGGCATGTCACTTGCCAGTAGAACTGGAACACAAAGCCTACTGGGCAACCAGATTCCTAAACCTTGATGCCAAGTTAGCTGGAGAAAAACGATTGCTCCAGTTAAATGAGCTAGAGGAATT
>NC_029773.3:25748198-25749651 GCF_000817695.3 Arachis duranensis | reverse complement strand
TAATTCAAGGCTCAAATTATTCCCTGGGAAATTGAAATCCCGGTGGAGAGGTCCATATGTAATCACAAGCGTATCACCATATGGATCATTACAAACGTATCACCATATGGATACATAGAGCTTCAGGATAATGACTCTAACAAAAAGTTCATTGTTAATGGACAAAGAGTCAAACATTATCTTGAAGGCAATTTTGAGCAAGAATGCTCAAAATTGAGACTTGATTAAAACTCAGTAATAGTCCAGCTAATGACATTAAAGAAGCGCTTGCTGGGAGGCAACCCAGCCAATCACAAAATTTAATTTTATTCGTATTGATTTTTACAGGTATATGTCAAGGTATCTTCAAGGTAAAATAATAATTGGTTGGATTCACAGAGTTATAAAGGAAATTGAAAGCTCACTGGCGTGAAAAAGCCAGTAAGAAATACTTTGGGCGTTAAACGCCCAAAAGAAGCTCCCACTGGGCGTTTAACGCCAGTAAGGGTAGCCATATGGGCGTTAAACGCCAGAAAGGAGCATCTTCTGGGCGTTAAACGCCAGAAAGATGCACCTTCTGGGCGTTTAACGCCAGTCTGCTAGCATCCTGGGCGTTCAGAAAAACACCCAGTAAAGAAGGACTTTCTAGCGTTCAACGCCAGAAAGAAGCACCAGATGGGCGTTCAACGCCCAGGAGAAGCAACATGTGGGCGTTAAACGCCCAAACCATGCAGCAGTTGGGCGTTTAACGCCAGGATGGTGGGGAGGAGGTGAAATCCGTTTTTCTTTACAATTTTTCTAAATTTTTAAGTTTCAATTCATGATTTCTTGCATAAACACAAATCTTTTTCTAATCCAATTCTTTTTCAAATATTTTAAATTTCTTCTCATATCTTTTTCAACTCATCTTATCTTTATTTGAAAATGCCTTTCCTTCTACTCCTCTCCTTTCCTTTCTTTTGCTTGAGGACAAGCAACCCTCTAAGTTTGGTGTGATTTGCCATGATCACTGAGCGAAAACTCATTAAGATCATGGCACCTAAGAGAACAGGAAGAGCAAGGATGTGAACTTAAGGGAGCTGAAGCGTCAGAAATTAATTCTTGAAGGCACCCCACAGACCAGAGGAACATCCACTTCCCAAAATACAGGTTGTTAAGTTCTAATTCCAGCTTTAACTCTGTGATAGTATTATTATAGGATTCTACCTTAGAAATTATATAGTAGTAGTAGTAATTAGTATGTCTATTTTGATTTTATTTCCAATTAAGCTATAATTTATTTTTCTCATCATCATCAGGCATGAATAAAGTAGTAGATTTGTAGAATAAAGAGGCAATTTAATTTTTTTTCGAGTTCTTAATAAGGAAAATTCTAATTATTTATATGTGGTGGCAATACTTTTTGTCTTCTGAATGAATGCTTGAACAGTGCATATTATGTACTTTGAATTTGATGAATATTGGCTCCTGAAAG
>NC_029773.3:25745283-25746398 GCF_000817695.3 Arachis duranensis | reverse complement strand
CCTTGAGGCATCTCAGGAATTTATTGATGATGAGCTTCCTCATGCACTTCTTGAGAACCGTGCATGGTCTCTCTTGCTTGCTCCATCCTCTTCTTGGTGATGGGCTTATCCTCTTCAATGGAGGTGTCTCCTTCTATGATAACTCCAGCTGAGTAACATAGATGGCAAATAAGGTGAGGAAAAGCTAGCCGTGCCATGGGTGAAGGCTTGTCGGCTATTTTGTAGAGTTCATTGGAGATGACCTCATGAACTTCTACCTCCTCTCCAATCATGATGCTATGGATCATGATGGCCCGATCCACAGTAACTTCAGATCGGTTGCTAGTAGGAATGATAGAGTGTTGAATGAACTCCAACCATCCTCTAGCCACAGGCTTGAGATCCAGTCTTCTTAGTTGAACTGGCTTGCCTTTGGAATCTATTCTCCACTGAGCTCCTTCCACACATATGTCCATATGGACTTGGTCCAACCTTTGGTTAAAGTTGACCCTTCTAGTGTAGGGGCCTACATCTCCTTGCATCATGGGCAAGTGAAACGCCAGCCTCACATTTTCCGGACTAAAATCTAAGTATTTCCCCCGAACCATTGTGAGATAGTTCTTTGGATTCGGGTTCATACTTTGATCATGGTTCCTAGTGATCCATGCATTGGCATAGAACTCTTAAACCATCAATATTCCGACTTGTTGCATGGGGTTGGTTAGGACTTCCCAACCTTTTCTTTGGATTTCATGTCGGATTTCCGGATACTCATTCTTTTTGAGCTTGAAAGGGACCTCGGGGATCACCTTCTTCTTTGCCACAACATCATAGAAGTGGTCTTGATGGCTTTTGGAGATGAATCTTTTCATCTCCCATGACTCGGAGGTGGAAGCTTTTGTCTTCCCTTTCCCTTTTCTAGAGGATACTCCGGCCTTAGGTGCCATTGCTGGTAATGGAAAAACAAAAAGCTTATGCTTTTACCACACTAAACTTAAAATTTTGCTCGCCCTCGAGCAAGAAAGAAAAGAAGAGAAGAAGAAGAAGAAGAAGAAAATATGGTAGAGAGGGAAGGTGGGTTCGGCTAAGGTATAGTAGAGGGGTAGTGTTGTGTGAAAATGAAGTAGAATGGAAGG
>NC_029773.3:25743581-25744376 GCF_000817695.3 Arachis duranensis | reverse complement strand
TGATGAGCGGATAATTTATACGCTTTTTGGCATTGTTTTTAGGTAGTTTTTAGTAAGTTTGAGCTACTTTTAGGGATGTTTTCATTAGTTTTTATGTTAAATTCATATTTCTGGACTTTACTATGAGTTTTTATGTTTTTCTACGATTTCAGGTATTATCTGGCTGAAATTGAGGGAGCTGAGCAACAATCTGAGTTAGGCTGAAAAAGGATTGCTGATGCTGTTAGATCCTGACCTCCCAGTACTCGAAATGGATTTTTTGGAGCAATAGGAGTCCAATTGGCGCGCTCTCAATTGGGTTCGAAAGTAGACATCCAGGGCTTTCCAGAAATATATAATAGTCCATACTTTATTCGAAGAATGACGACGTAACTTTGCGTTGAACGCCAAGTACATGCTGCTGTCTGGAGTTAAACGCCAGAAAAACGTCATGATCCGGAGTTGAACGCCCAAAACATGTCATAACTCAGAGTTCAACTCCAAGAGAAGCCTCAGCTCGTGGATTAATCAAGCTCAGCCCAAACATATACCAAGTGGGCCCCGGAAGTGGATTTATGCATCAATTACTTACTCATGTAAACCCTAGGAGCTAGTCTAGTATATATAGGACATTTATCTATTGTATTAGACATCTTTTGACCACTTTAAGTCCTGGATCATTCGGTCACTTGATCATGGAGAGGGCTGGCCATTCGGCCATGCCTGAACCTCTTTTACTTATGTATTTTCAACGGTGGAGTTTCTGCACACCATAGATTAAGGGTGTGGAGCTCTGCTGTACCTCAAGTATTAATG
>NC_029773.3:25738711-25740246 GCF_000817695.3 Arachis duranensis | reverse complement strand
TTTTTGAAAAAGGAGTTAGTAATTTTCGAAAATCAAAGACAAAATATAATTAAAATTAAAATTTTAAAACAAAAAGAATTTTTGAAAAAGAGATGAGATATTTTCAAAAATTAGAGAGGGAAAGGTAGTTAGGTGGTTTTGAAAAAGATAAGAAACAAACAAAAAGTTAGTTAGTTGATTGAAAAAGATTTGAAATCAAAATTTGAAAAAGATAAGAAGATAAGAGGTTAGATAAGATATTTTGAAATCAAATTTTGAAAAAAAAGATAAAATTTTTGAAAAAGATAAGATAAAAGATAAGGTAAACGTTTTTTAAAAAAAGATATTTTGAAAAAGATTTAATTTTTAAAATGACTTAACTAACAAGAAACTACAAGATAAGATTCTAGAATTTAAAGATTGAACCATTCTTAACAAGAAAGTAACAAACTTCAAATTTTTTGAACCAATCACATTAATTGTTAGCTAATTTTCGAAAATTAGATATAAAAGCTAAGAAAAAGATTTTTGAAAAATAATTTTTAAAATTTTCGAAAATAATAAAAAATATGAAAAAGATATGATTTTTGAAAAAGATTTTGAAAAGATAAGATTTTTAAAATTTGAAATTTTGACTTGACTTGTTGGAAACAACTTATTTTGAAAATTTTTGACTAAGTCAACTCAACTTTTCGAAAATTATGAGAGAAATAAGGAAAAGATATTTTTTTTATTTTTGAATTTTTAATAATGAGAGAGAAAAACAACAAAAATACTCAATGCATGAAATTTTTAGATCAAAACAATGAATGTATGCAAGAATGCTATGAATGTCAAGATGAACACCAAGAACACTTTGAAGATCATGATGAACATCAAGAACATATTTTTGAAAAATTTTTGATGCAAAGAAAACATGCAAGACACCAAACTTAGAAATCTTTAATGCATGGAAAATATGAATGCAAAAGTGCACATGAAAAACAACAAACAACACAAAACAAGAAATCATCAAGATCAAACAAGAAGACTTGTCAAGAACAACTTGAAGATCATGAAGAACACTATGAATGCATGCGATTTTCGAAAATAATGCATAAATTTTTAAAAAAACATGCAATTGACACCAAACTTAAAAATTAACACAAGACTCAAATAAGAAACACAAAATATTTTTGATTTTATGATTTTCTAATTTTTTTTTGTATTTTTATTATAATTTTTTCGAAAAACATGGTTAGCAAAATGAAAAAGAAAAGAAAAATTTTGAAAAAGATTTTTGAAAAGAAAAATACCTAATCTGAGCAACAAGATGAACCGTCAGTTGTCCATACTCGAACAATCCCCGGCAACGGCGCCAAAAACTTGGTGGACGAAATTGTGATCAAAGAATTCCAGGCACTGTTAGAGAAGCTCACAACTCCATTCAACTAACCAGTAAGTGTACTGGGTCGTCCAAGTAATAAACCTTACACGAGTAAGGGTCGATCCCACAGAGATTGTTGGTATGAAGCAAGCTATGGTCACCTTGTAAATCTCAGTTAGGCAGATTAAAT
>NC_029773.3:25733382-25738026 GCF_000817695.3 Arachis duranensis | reverse complement strand
TCATGACGTTTTTCTGGCGTTTAACTCTAGATAGCAGCATGTACTTGGCGTTCAACGCCATGTTACGTCGTCTTTCTTCGAATAAAGCATGGACTATTATATATTGCTGGAAAGCTCTGGATGTCTACTTTCCAACGCCGTTGAGAGCGCGCCAATTGAAATTCTGTAGCTCCAGAAATCCATTTCGAGTGCAGGGAGGTCAGATTCCAACAGCATCAGCAGTCCTTTTGTCAGCCTTTTTCAGAGTTTTGCTCAAGTCCCTCAATTTCAGCCAGAATTTACCTGAAATCACAGAAAAACACACAAACTCATAGTAAAGTCCAGAAATGTGAATTTAACATAAAAACTAATGAAAACATCCCTAAAAGTAGCTTGAACTTACTAAAAACTACCTAAAAACAATGCCAAAAAGCGTATAAATTATCCGCTCATCAAGATGCAAGGCAGCTTAGGAATGATTCTGGAACGACAACTACAACAAATGGGGAGCCTTGCTGAATTCAGACTCCTTTATAAAGCAAGGACTATGGCCAGAGGGGAATATGATGGCTATGCACAAACAAAGTTGAGCTACCTGTGCAATACAGTGGCTAACATGAACCCTAATTACCCCACTTATATGCAAAAATTGGAGGAATTCAGCTCAAGACAAGAAGAAATAGCATACCAACACAAGGAGAATGTGAAATCCTACATGAGGAGGCTAGAATTCTGGAAGCCCAAGCCCAAGGATACCAAACCAAAAGAAGGTTCCTCCAAGCCGGATGAAGGTGGCTCATCCCCTCCCAAGAAGAAGGACAAAGAGAAAGGGCCAATGAACTAAAGATGAAGCTACTCAAGGTTGTTGAGTCCCATGGTTGACACTTTCCAATTTCTGAATTCTGTTAAGCTTTTGCTTTATTTACTTCTTGAATAATCATGCTAGGATAGTTTATGTTTGATGCTTAGTTTCAATTCCTGTTTGAAGTCTTTATGAGTTTTTTTTACAAGAAAGAAAATGCCATGTATTTCAAGTCTTCATTACAACTTAAATAAAAGTGGAGCTTGTTTCCATAAGAGTTACTGTGAGTTGTGCAAAAACAATAAGTGAGACCAAGGCCAAGAGGGATCATCAAACAAACTAAGAAACAAGAAACTAAGTATAGGTCCTTGGATGAACTAAAAAGAAAATAAGTCATGGAGAGCAATTAGGCCTAGAAGGTATAACGAAGGGAAGACTAAGGGGTGTTCCTTGAATATCCATAGAACCAAGAGGTAGTAAGTAGTAAAGACCCAAGGCTTTGAGCATCAACTACTGGGATAGAAAAGAAAAAGAAACATTAAAAAGCTAAAAAAGAATCAATGATCCTAGTAGATACTTGTGGTGAATATGTGTCAAGAAGATACTTGGGCAAGTAAATTCTTAGGGGTGTCTTAACACCCAGTACCCTAAAACCAACTAGTTTGGGAGTGCTAGTTGAAAGCCTAATTAAAGGGTTGTCTTGAGAAAAAATACTTAGAGTCATGGTCAAGAAAGCAAACCAACCTTTACTACCTCAAGGTGACAATCAATAGAAAGGACCCCTAAAGCCTATACCTGAGGGAACCCTCAAAGATCCAAGAGCTTTCCATGACAATTAAAACATTCATACATGTGTTAGGCACTTAGTTTTACTCTTAGTTATATTGCAATCTTTCGAAGCCAAGGCCTCAAGATATAAAGGTTTACTCACATTGATTTGCTTGGGACAAGCAAAGCTTAAGTTTGGTGTTGTGATGACTTGCATCATCTACCCTTCTTTCTTGCATAAAGAAGACCATAAAAGAGCACAAATCTCATTTGATTAGTACAATTCATGCATTATTTGGTGAATATTATGGTACACTACTTTGAGATGAGTTGTGCTGAATTTCAGGTGAAAAAGGCATCAAGAATGGGACGAAGACAAACAAGAAGCTGGGCGTGTGAAACTGGCGTGCCACTTGGGGGCAAACGTCACAAAAATGCACTGGCGTGGCACGCCAGGAGCTAAGCGTGGCACGCCAGTACTAAATTCCATAAGGGAGATCCAATCATGCATGTGGGCGTGGCACGCCAAGGACTGGGTGTGGCACGCTAGTACAAAATTCTAGAGAGCAAAATGGAGGACACAAAAGGGGCGTGGCACGCCAGGTTGGGGGTGGCACGCCTGACCCATCGACTACTATGGGCGTGCCACTTGAGCAAAGGGGCGTGGCACGCCAACTCACTATCTCAAGAAGAACCTCCACTACGGCGTGCCACTTGGTGTCGAAGGCGTGGCACACCAACTCCAAAAAGTCACTTTGGCATGCCACTTGAAGACCCAAGCGTGGCACGCCAAGATTGAAGAGTGCACAAATACATGGGCGTGCCACTTGAGCAGCATGGCGTGGCACGCTGGTACACTAATCCTGAGAAGGGGCTGAAGGCAATTGAAGACTGGGCATGCCACTTGAAGTCGAAGGCGTGGCACGCCAACCCCTCAACCTCACTTCGGCGTGCCACTTGAGCAACCAGGCGTGGCACGCCAATGCACAAGATAATATGAGCAAGGACTGGGCATGCCACTTGGTGTTGAAGGCATGGCACGCCAATCCGAGCATGTCACTTAGGCGTGCCACTTGAAGGTCGAGGCGTGCCATGCCAATTACTGAAGCAAGACAAGATCATGAGCGTGGCACACCAACCTTTAGGCGTGGCACGCTGGTATAAGTTTCCAGAAAGGTGGAAGAGGCCAATTACATGGGGCGTGCCACTTAGTATCGAAGGCGTGGCACACCATTCACTATTCTTCACTTAGGCATGGCACTTGAGCAACCAATCGTGGCACGCCAGTGTCACTCAGAGGACAAAGAAGCATTGGGGCGTGCCACTTGAGTTCGTGGCGTGGCATACCAAACAGAGGAACCACTCACTCACAAAGTGGCGTGGCATACCAGACCTTGGGCGTGCCATGCTAGCGCAACTTTCCAGAGAAGCTTAGCCAAGCACACAGCAAGGGCGTGGCACGCCAGACCCTAGGCGTGCCACGCTAGTTCAAGTTTCCAGAGGCAAAGAAAAGTGAAAAAAGCAAAGGGCGTGCCACTTGAGCTCGAAGGCGTGGGCACGCCAACATAAGAACTCCACTATGGCATGCCACTTGAGTTCGAAGGCATGGCACGCAAAGGTTGACAAAGGGACGAGCGTGCTACTTGAAGGATTGAGCGTGGCACGTGTTCATACCCTGGGTCGAGCTGTCCGACCCGGGATGTTCTACAGGCAAAGCGACCAACCTCTTCAGGTCAGGACAACCCGACCTCTTCTCAAAGAGCTCGGCCAGGTCACAGGAGAGCCCAAACAAAGGGCCCAAATAGAGGAACACGCCCCAAATCCTAAGGCGGCCCAAGCCTACAGAGAGAAGGGCGGTTCCCTTAAGGATAAAGATGACCTCACTTAAAAGATAAAGATAAAGATAAGATAAGATAACTAACTTATCTTATCCACAGAAGGCCACATCTCACCATTATAAATACACTGGAGCACCCAGGTATAACTCAGACTCTGATTCTACTCAATACCTGCTTAATACCCTTGCTAACTTAAGCATCGGAGTCCCTTGCAGGTACCCCCCACCCTCCGGAGACGAAGAATCAGCACCATCACCAAGTCCAACAAGTCGGACACAACAACTCTGACCAGCACAGAAGATCTCGTCCGAGATCGACCTACAGTTTCAGGTATCCCTCAGAACATTGGCGCCGTTGCCGGGGAACCTAGAAGTCATCCCATTAACATGGCGGATGACCATGACAACGACCACGATTCAGGTTTGGAAGACAGAACGCCGCATAAAAACGCGGACACGATACTCAAAAATACTCCAGAAACCAACGGAGACAAAAATTCATCAAATCCAGGAGTAATAGAAACACTTCAAAATCGATTGGAGCAACTTGAGAAAGAAGCCCAACATCAACGTGAAAAAGAACAAGATCTATGCCGGGAAATAAGGCGACGCCGAGAATTAGAAGATAAGCTCATAAAACTTGAAGCTGATCTCAGAACTAAAGCCACTCGACCATCCACGGAGGATGATTCTCAGAAAGATCAAGATCCATTTACTAGAGAAATTATGAAAACCAAAATTCCAAAAGATTTCAAGCTCCCGGATATGACTCCATATGACGGTACCTCCGACCCCAACCATCACCTCAGCAACTTCAGAAGTAGAATGTACCTCACCGATGCTTCGGATGCAGTTCGTTGCAAAGCCTTTCCAACAACTCTCACCAAGACAGCCATTAAATGGTTCGACAACCTACCTCCAAAATCCATCTCGAGTTTCGACGACCTAGCCAAGAAGTTCCTGGCCCGATTCTCCCTACAAAAGGATAAAACCAAACACGCGCCTAGCCTACTAGGGATCAAGCAAGGAGATCGAGAAAGTCTTCGCAACTACATGGAGAGATTCAACAAAACATGCATGGACATACAAAATCTGCCAACAGAAGCTGCCATCATGGGCCTCATAAATGGCCTACGAGAAGGACCATTCAGCCAATCTATATCGAAAAGATACCCGACATCCCTAGATGAAGTACAAGAGCGAGCGCAGAAGTACATTAACATGGAGGAAAATTCTCGACTTGGCGAAGCCTCAAGGT
>NC_029773.3:25722194-25733333 GCF_000817695.3 Arachis duranensis | reverse complement strand
TTAGGGTATCCTTGGTAGACGTTTACAAAGAAGTCTGCCATACGGAAAAAATCTCCCCAGCTCGGCCACTTAAAGGCAAAAGAGGAGGGGGAAATCGGAATGAGTACTGTGAATGTCACCGACTCCGAGGGCGTTCCACCAACGAATGTTTCGACTTGAAAAACATCATAGAAAAATTAGTTCGAGAAGGAAAGTTGGATCGGTTCTTGGCCAACCGAGACGAAGAACCAAGGAAAAGAAGGAGAGATGAGGACGTCGGACGACCTGAACGATCGCCTCGCACACCAGAAAGGCATGTCCATGTGATACATGGCGGATTTGCTGGGGGAGGAATCTCCAAATCATCCCGCAAGCGACACCTCAAAGAGGTATACCATGTCGAAGGACAGAAGGAGACGCTAGACATCCCGGCAATCACGTTTACTAAAGAAGATGCGTCCGGAATCATCTCGGGACATGACGACCCCATGGTCATCACGATCATATTGGCAAACACCAACCTCCACTGCACACTAATCGACCAGGGAAGCTCTGCCGATATCTTATTCAAAACTGCCTTCGACAAACTCGGCTTAGAAGAAAAAGAGCTAAGAGCATACCCAAATAGTCTGTTCGGACTGGGAGATGTCCCAGTTCAACCACTGGGATATGTATCGCTGCATACAACTTTCGGAAAGGAGAACCAATCCAGAACACTCAAGATAGATAGACTACATCGTGGTCGACGTAAGCTCAGCCTACAATGCCTTAATAGGTCGGACAACGTTAAATTAACTCGGTGCAATAGTTTCAACTCCACATCTATGTATGAAATTCCCAACTGCGGAAGGGATAGCTACGATAAAGGCAGATCAAAAGATGGCACGTCGCTGTTATAACGAAAGCCTAAACCTCCGAGGTGAAGGAGGGGAGTTCCACACAATCGAGCTCGGTGGAGTTCAGAGGCGAGAAGAACTCCGACCACAACCCGAAGGAGAAATAGAAAGAATCCAGATCGGAGATACCTCGGATAAAACAACTAATATTGGCACGATCCTAAAAGGACACATAAAGGAATCGCTAATACGGTTCCTACGAGATAATATTGATCTCTTCGCATGGAAAGCCACTGACATGCTAGGTATTGACCCCGAACTAATGAGCCACAAATTGGCAGTCTATCCGAGATCCCGGCCGGTACAACATAGACGGAGAAAACTTGGACCAGAACGAGCTCAGGCTGTAGAAGAACAAGTACAAGCACTACTTGAGGCCGGGTTCATAAGGGAAGTCAAATATCCACTATGGCTAGCAAACATTGTCTTGGTGAAAAAGTCAAATGGGAAGTGGCGAATGTGCACTGACTACACCGACCTCAACAAAGCCTGCCTTTCCCCTGGAGAGGTCGGGTTGCCCGAAGGACCCCTACCCACTCCCAAGCATTGACGCTCTAGTAGATGCTTCATCGGGATACAAGTATCTCTCATTCATGAACGCATACTCAGGATACAACCAGATACCAATGTATCCGCCAGATCAAGAAAAAACCTCATTTCTTACACCTAAGGCAAATTATTGCTACATTGTGATGCCTTTCGGCCTGAAAAATGCAGGAGCCACTTATCAAAGGCTAATGAATAAAGTCTTCTCAGACCACATCGGAAAAATCATGGAGGTCTACGTGGATGATATGTTGATAAAGACGCAAAGCGAAGAGACATTGCTAACCGATTTGATTCAAGTATTCGATACCATAAGGAAGCACGGCATGCGGCTCAACCCGGTTAAATGCACCTTCGCAGTAGAAGCAGGTAAATTTTTAGGATTTATGCTCACACAAAGAGGAATCGAGGCAAATCCTGATAAATGCCAGGCCATACTCAACATGAAGAGCCCAACCTGCGTCAAAGAGGTACAACAGCTCAATGGAAGGTTGGCAGCCTTGTCCAGATTCCTAGCAGGATCAGCGATAAGATCCCTCCCTTTCTACGCTACCTTAAAGAAGGGAAAGAACCGAATGGACAGCAGAATGTGAACAAGCCTTCAAAGACTTCAAAAGATTTTTAGGGCAACCACCTATCCTATCTCGACCACAAGAGGGAGAATCGCTCATACTATACCTCGCAGTAGGAAGTCGGGCAATAGCCTCAGCGCTGATTCGAGAAGACGAAAGAGGACAGCAACCCGTCTACTTTATTAGTAAAGCACTACAGGGATCCGAGCTGAACTACCAGAAAATAGAAAAGTTTGCCTATGCTCTGATCCTCACATCCCGACGACTTCGCCCATATTTCCAAGCGCATACCATTAAAGTTCGAACCAACCAACCCATAAAAGGGATATTGCAGAAAACAGATCTAGCAGGAAGAATCCTGCAATGGGCAATCGAGTTGTTCGAATTCGACCTCCAATACGAGGCACGTACAGTAATTAAATCGCAACACTTGGCCAACTTCATCGCAGAATCCACAGACATCCCGGAAATCCCCATAGAATGGAACATATATGTGGATGGATCCTCGAATAAAACAGGAAGCGGTGCGGGTGTGATAATTGAAAGCAATCAAGGAACTTAACTCGAGCTCTCCCTTAAATTTGGATTCCCGGCCTCAAACAATCAGGCAGAATACGAAGCACTATTAGCTGGTCTGAAGCTGGCTAGGGAGGTTGGAGCTCAGAAACTCAACATCTACAGTGACTCACAAGTCATCACCTCATAAATAACAGAAAGCTACCAAGTCAAAGATCCGACCATGAAAAAATATTTGGATAAAACCAAAGAACAGCTCGGACAACTCGGGGAATATAGGATCCACCACATACCTCGTGAGCAAAATGCCCGAGCTGATGCCCTTTCAAAATTAGCCAGCACCAAACCAGGGAGCAATAACAGAAGCCTCATCCAGGAGGTACTACAGAACCCGTCAATAGTGGAAGAAGAAAGAATCCTAGCCATAATAGGTCGGGATCAAGGATGGATGACCCCCATAATAAACTACCTCAAAACAGAAGAACTCCCTACGGATGAAAGGGAGGCAAAGAGGTTGAAAAGGGAGGCACAGTACTACACTATCATAAACAACACACTGTACAAAAGAGGGATATCGACACCTTTACTAAAATGCGTACCAACTTCCAACACAAAGGAAGTCTTGGAGGAAGTACATAGCGGCATTTGTGGTAATCATCTCGGAGCGCAAGCTCTCACCAAAAAGATACTCCAGGCGGGATTCTATTGGCCAACTCTACAAAAGGAGGCTACAGAATTTGTAAAGACATGTCCACCATGCCAGAAGCATGCCAACTTTCACATCGCCCCACCAGAAAAGCTTATCAGCGTGACCTCACCCTGGCCATTTGCGAAATGGGGACTTGACCTTCTCGGACCCTTCCCATAGGGATCGGGACAAGTAAAATTCCTTATAGTAGGAGTAGACTATTTCTCAAAATGGATCGAGGCCGAACCCCTGACCAACGCCACCGCTCAAAGAAGTCGAAAATTCCTATATAGGAATATTATTACAAGGTTCGGGATACCATACTCCATCACCACAGACAACGGTACCCAATTTACAGAAGCAGGCTTCAGAAAACTGGTGGCCGACTTGAACATAAAACATCAGTTCACCTCCGTCGAACATCCCTAAGCCAATGGACAAGCCGAAGTAGCCAACAAAGTTATATTGGCCGGATTAAAGCGGAGACTACAAGAAGCAAAGGGAGCTTGGGCCGAGGAACTTCCACAGGTCCTATGGGCATATCGAACAACCCCTCATTCTACTACAAATGAATCACCATTCCGACTAGCATACGGAGCGGAGGCAATGATTCCAATAGAAATCGAAGAAGGATCTCCCCGAGTAGTCCACTACAATGAACAAGCAAACTCCCAACTTCAGAGAGAAGAGCTCGACTTGTTACCCGAAATCCAAGAAAGAGCTCGGATCAAGGAGGAAGCCCTAAAGCGACGGATGGCTTCCAGATACAATCAAAAGGTAGTGCCAAGAAGTTTTGCAGAGAATGATCTCATTCTTAATCAGAAATGACATCGAAACAACTCGACCCGGAGAAGGAAAGCTGGCAGCAAACTGGAAAGGACCCTACCGAATCATTAAAGTACTAGGGAAGGGCTACTACAGACTGTCCGAGCTTGATGGACGAGAGTTTCCTCGATCATGGCACGCCTACAACCTAAGAAGGTACTATAGTTAGAATAGGTAAAGAGATCTCACTAAATGGATGCGCTCTTTTTCCTGAAAAGGTTTTTTAATGAGGCACCGTATCGAGACCTAGAATCACACCCGACTTAAAGGGACAATGAAACTCCCACATATATATATTTGCATTTTTTCCTTTGAACAAAGATTATTTAGATATTCTACAAGATTCCAAGACACATTAAATCTGAAGTATTTATCGTCCGATTATAAAGCAACAGGTCGGCAGAAAGTGAAAAACAAATTCACTGCGCGACCACGATAAAGACAAATCGTCCAAGATGCCAACCATTTTCTACAAATCGGCAAAGATGAACACAGAATAATGTAAGAAGTTATCGAAAGCAATCCAAAAAAAAGAACCTGACGAGGTCTTACGGATAGCTAATATAATAACTTAAAAGACTGGCCGACGTTCAGAAATCGGACCAAGTCAATCCAAGTTATAAGTAAACCCTGGAAAGAGGTCTGGCCAACCCTATTAAAGAGGATTACTTTAACTTAGAAGGGCCTGATATAACAAAGTCAGCCCAAAATTAAAAAAAGTTATCAAGTAGTCCCTGAAAGAGATCTGACAAAAAGATCCAAGAAAGAGGACTACGAAAAATAACTTAAATGAGACCGATATAACCAAGTCGGACTCCTACCATTAAAAAAGTTATCAAGTAGTCCATGAAAGAGATCTGACCAAAAGATCCAAGAAAGAGGACTACGAAAAATAACTTAAAGGAGACCGATATAACCAAGTCGGACTCCTACCATTAAAAATGTTATCAAGTAGTCCCTGAAAGAGATCTGACCAAAAGATCCAAGAAAGAGGACTACGAAAAATAACTTAAAGGAGACCGATATAACCAAGTCGGACTCCTACCATTAAAAAGTTATCAAAAGTAATCCCTGGAAGAGACCTAACAAAGGTCCAAAAAAAAGAAGGTTACAGAAATAACTTAAAAGGGGACCGACATAAAGAAGTCGGACTCCTACTACTGAAAAGTTATACAAGTCCAAAAATACCTACAAAAACAAGAAAAACAAGTCGGATCCACACGAATACAAAGGATGCAAGCTACAAACGATAAAGCACGGGGCAATCCAAAAGGTCAAAACTACAAGATCCAACATTCTCAGAAAAAAGAAGAAAAAACCTTGATATGATCTACAAAAGTTTTAAAGCCTCGAAGGCCATCAAAAAAAGGATAAACGAGCTACTTTTTGTTTTTTAAATAAGGTTGCCAGACAAAACAACCAGAAAAACGTCAGCAAAGAAATAAAAAGTTTTAAGAGCCCACAAGCCGGGCCAACTAAACATAAGAACCCAGAAAAGATCAGCAAGCATCAGGAGCATCTTTGGCAGTAACAGGACAGGGAGAAGGAGGATGAGTCTGAATAGGCACAGCATCTATAGTTCCATCCTCCCGGTTCAGAACTTGGTAATCCGAATCAGGTACAACCGGAGGAGCAGAGGTAGTCGACACTTTAGCAGAGGACATAGGAGGAGGATCAGCATCATCATCACCCTCGTCATCAGGGACAATCTTGCCATCTCTGACAACATTGTCTAAACTGAAAAGGGTGAGATCAGCCTCGGGAGCAATGATACGAACTTGCTCTTTCAGGTTCTCGTAAGCAGCAGTCACGCTGCCGACAAGATGACCTTGGAGCTCAAAATAATCCTCCCGAGCACTGTCCAACTCCCCCCTCAGACGCATCACCTCCCGATAAGTTGTAACATAACTATCTTTATGCATCAGGGCTGTGTCCTCGGCTAACCTCAAAGAAGCCGCCAATGAAAGGGAACTCGCCTTCTCATTCTCTAGATCCTTCTCTAACTTGGTCACCTTTAATTCGAGCTCCTCCTTTAGCCCCTTCATCCGGTCAAACTCTTGCTTTGCCTCCTCCATAAATGCCTTGGTGGCATGAAGAGGGAGACTTTGAGCAGTCCGGTGTATAGCGGCCGCCATAAACGCCATTTGCACGTGATTCCGGGCCATAAATTCCAAATGATGGAGGATGGACACATCATCCATCGAAAGGGTACCATAAGGCCCAATTTGTTGATCTATGAACTCAATGGCATTGAAGTCAGGGGCATTAAGGTCGAAGGGCTCAACCGTCTTTTGCTTTTTACTTGGAGGGGCAGCAGATGGAATGGCAGAAGCAGGATGAGGATCCACCAAGCGAACCCGAGGTGTCAGAATCGCTTTCTTCACTATGGGGGAACTCGGCACCGATGGCTTGTCGCGTACTTGGGAGGACCCCTCCCCAGCCGCCTTGGCGGCAAAATTCCTGGCAGCAGTCGCCTTCTGCGCCCTCTTAAAAGCTTTCATGGATTTGCTATTCTTCATTGCCTCTGCAAATAAAACAAAAGTCAAGCCATAAATCGGACAAGCCGGAAATACAGCTACAAGTAAACATAAACAGATAGCAAAGAAAACACAAGATACCCAGTTTAGTTTGAAGAAGAGAAGGATTGGTTAGAAATTTCTTTGTATCAAGATGGGGAGGCTGACCCTAGCGCTCTTCCAAAACAGTCACAAAGGCCCGCTCAGCCTCATCCAACATGTCCCAAGAATACCTGGAGACCCTCACATCTTTTTGCCATTCCAGGGGAAAGGCAGGCTCATCATTTTCGTCCAGAAAAAAAGGCCGAGTTCCTTTAACAGCTCAGACCTTGAAAAAGTAGGTTTTAAAATCGCGGAATGACTCGTCAAACATGGAAAAAACCTTCTTTCCCTGGGTGGAACGAAAGGAGTTAAGTGGAGCGAAAGGAGTCCCAAGCTGCTTTCTTTTTTACCACTCCGGGTTTAGTCAAAACAAACAGATAGAAAAAAAGAGATTGGGAAGCAGGGATACCAAAACCATTGCACAGCAATTGAAAAATCTTTATAAAACCCCAGGAATTAGGGTGAAATTGAGAGGGAGAAATATTACAAGACCATAACAGGTCAGTTTCAAATTGAGTAAAAGGAAGGGTAATACCCAGCGGACCAAAGAAAAAGTCATAAACATAAAAGAAAGGGCGACCGTCAACAACCCGAGTTGAAAAACAGACTCTCTCGTCAGGAGAAGGAGGGACAAGTTCATAGTTCTTCTCATCACCAGAATTGCTACAGACACTATGAAACTGTCTAAGCTGAGCACAAAACTCAGAATCAGCCGGCGAGACACACAGGAGAACCATGGAGTCCACCCAATCGGCCATACCCGCAGGAACCTGGGAAGGCATCTCTACAATGTTATTTCGGGAAGACATGAGGTCAACTAAATCCTACAAAAGAAAAGAAGAGTGGATTACTTAAAAACATCCCGGACATGGGTCAAAACATCTCAAACGGACAGATTAACCAAAAAAGGGAAAAACCCCAAGACTCAAGAAAAGAAGTCTTGGAGCATCCCTTGGAGGCAGTAAACAAAGAAGGGTCCTCAAAATCGTTTTTACAATCTACATCTCGGCACTCATCAGAATAAAGTCAAGAAAAGAAAGCAAAAGAAGAGAAAAACGCAAAAAATCCACCCTTCTACAGTTTATCATGAAAAGCAAATGCTCCTACCAACACTACTGCTACAGTTTATCAGAACACCAAAAAGACCAATGGAAAAATGGCAAAGGCGCAAACTTTTCAAAATCAAAGCAAAAATCAGCAAGCCAAGGCACAAAGAGAAACGGCGGCAACATGCAAAAAGATCCAAGCAGCAAAAGGCACACACCAAAAACAAAGAAAATTCTGGAGCATGCAACAAAGTCAAGCACGATAAAAACAGAAAAATCCAAACTTTCTCCAAAAAGAAGATCAAAAGGAAAACTTCATCGCAAAAGCCAAAAACAAAAAGCAAAATGAGACTAACCTGGAAACGAAAAGAAGCTTCGAGAAAGAGTGGAAGCGCAGGGATAAAGGCTGCCCAGAAGAACGCCAAGCGACGCCACAAACACAAGAAAGGTAGAGAAGCAAGCGGAAGACAGAGAGCAGATGAGAGAAACAGAAAAACGAGAGAGTAAAGGGAGGAGTTACGGAGAAGAAGTGAAGAAGAGAAACCATTTTTTGATTAAGAGATTTAAAATAAAGAGCCAAAAGGAAACGGGGCAATTAATGCTAAAATTAAGGAAAGCATTAAACCCTCGCACGTTCCCAAAAATGTCGATATAAAAGCGCGCGCCTTTAGAGGAAACGTTCTACATTCAAAAGCTGCTGCAAAGGAATCGACAAAATGCTTGAGTTCAGCTTCACCAAAGAAGGACCGAAGTCAAGGACTCGACCTCAAAAAGAGAAGACCGAGCTCAAGCAGGGGCACTGTTCATACCCTGGGTCGAGCTGTCCGACCCGGGATGTTCTACAGGCAAAGCGACCGACCTCTTCAGGTCAGGACAACCCGACTTCTTCTCAAAGAACTCGGCCAGGTCACAGGAGAGCCCAAACAAAGGGCCCAAATAGAGGAACACGCCCTAAATCCTAAGGTGGCCCAAGCCTACAGAGAGAAGGGCGGTTCCCTTAAGGATAAAGATGACCTCACTTAAAAGATAAAGATAAAGATAAGATAAGATAACTAACTTATCTTATCCACAGAAGGCCACATCTCACCATTATAAATACACTGGAGCACCCAGGTATAACTCATACTCTGATTCTACTAAATACCTGCTTAATACCCTTGCTAACTTAAGCATCGGAGTCCCTTGCAGGTACCCCCCACCCTCCGGGGACGAAGGATCAGCACCATCACCAAGTCCAACAAGTTGGACACAACAACTCTGACCAGCACAGAAGATCTCGTCCGAGATCGACCTACAGTTTCAGGTAACCCTCGGAACAGCACGCCAAGCTATTTTGAAGGGCACGTGACACGCCGGTGAAGCGCCAGCCACACGCCAGCTAAGGAGTCACGCTTATTAAGTGTTTTCTTTCCCTCCAAAATGTAATTTTTCGTTTTTCACTTTTGTAATTCTTTTAATTTTACTAGGAGTAGTATAAATACCCCCAAGGAGTACTGAAGATGGGTTAAGTAGTTAGTTCTAGATCCATTTTTACACTCCACTTTTGAGTACTTTTCAAGAGTAGCTAACTTCCCTCTCATTGAGAGAGGGAGCTCTGTTGTACTTGATGGATTGATAATAGTGAAATTCTTCTTCTCTTCATCTTCTCTTTGATTTGCTAGAAGGAATTTCGTTCTTAATGCTTAGTGTTCAATTATCTTGGGAAAGAGATTGAATGCAATTGGGTTTCATGGGAACCTTGGGAAAGGAAACATGAAACCATGCTTGAAATCCCTTCTCACACTTGAGTATATTCTGGGTTTTGGTGATGGGATACTTGACATATAATCCCCCCTCTACCTGGACCTATAAGGGTGTGTGGTATAATCAGGGACCAAGCATATCTCTCTTCATGAGCAATTAGACCAAGGAATTGGCTATTGATCAAGATCTGAGAGATTGAGTCACCAAGGGATTGGGGCTCAATCAATCATGATTGCCAAGAGGTCAATGAGTTGGATGATTGAAGAGGATATAAGCTAGATTTGATCCAAAGAGACAACATCTCCCAATCTCAATGAATTTTCCCATTCTTATCTATCCATTTCTTTACAGCTTAATTTTACATTCAGCAATTCCCCACTCTCATTTATATTCAAGTCATTTATGATTCAACACTTTACATTCTGCAATTTCCATTTCTGCACTTTATTGCTTTTCTTTATATTCTAGTCATTTACATTTGTGCCATTTACAATTCTGCACTTCACAATCTTATTGATCTGCTTGACTAATTCATCAATCAATTAAAACTATTCGGATTTGCCAATCTCTGTGGATACGATCCCACTCCACTGTGGGTTATTACTTGGCAATAATTTTGGTGCGCTTGCCAAAAGAACTAATTCACTAATTTTTGAAAGGGGTAGTGAGTTTTGGTCATCACCGGCCCAATTTCACAATTTAAGTGCATAAACCACAAATCAATACTCATTACCCAATACATCAAATTCTCAATACACCAAGCATACAAGGCCACACAATTCTCAACCCAATCATTAATTCATATTACATACCAACTATGCATATTAGCACCAACCATTTACATAATCCAAACTTAATCCTAGGGGCATCCAGCCTAGGAATTCTCATCACACCACACGGTAATTAAATGAAACTTAAACCATACCTCTTGTAGCCAAATCAATTGAGCCTCTTCTATGGAAGTCTCCACCAACCCTTAGCTCCAAGCCTCACCAAAGCTCCACAAGCAACACCAACCTCCCAATTGTGCATCAAAATCACCAAATACACTAACATAACCAATTTCACATACATACATCAACCAAGGGCTCATAAAAATGACAAATCACAAGGGTTTGAGTACTTCTTACCTCAGCCCATATGAAGAAGGGATAGAACCCACTTTGAATCCATGTTGGAGTATCCCTAAACACCCAAAATCACAAGATTTCAACACTAACTACCCAAAAACGTGTAACAGTGGTGAATTTCGAAAACTGGGCAAAAATAAATGAAATACTCTTCACAAAACTTAGATAGAATTTTAGAGGATGAGAAGAGCGACGCGTGGCCGCAAACGGCTCGTCAATCGGAGCTTCGTAGTTCAAGTTATGGTGGTTTGAAGATCAAAGAGAGTTAGGTTTTCTCTCTTCTCTTCTCTCTTCTCAATTCAGCGCTCCTCTTCTTATTTTTAGGGTAAAATGAGGTGAAATGCTCATAACTAATGTTTATATATGTTGGGTCTTTGATGAGCGGATAATTTGTATACTTTTTGGCATTGTTTTTAGTATGTTTTTAGTATGATCTAGTTAGTTTTTAGTATATTTTTATTAGTTTTTAGTTAAAATTCACTTTTCTAGACTTTACTATGAGTTTGTGTGTTTTTCTGTGATTTCAGGTATTTTCTGGTTGAAATTGAGGGTCCTGAGCAAAAATCTGATTCAGAGATTG
>NC_029773.3:25719839-25720908 GCF_000817695.3 Arachis duranensis | reverse complement strand
TGCGAAGTTGTGTAATGCCATGGTATTGAGCTACCAAGTTCTTTGGGGTTCATGACCGGGGATTATGAGATTTGTGAAAAAGTATTGTTCACAATTTCGCGCACCAAGTTTTTTGCGCCGTTGCCGGGGACTGTTCAAGTTTTGAGCAAGCTTTTGGTAACATCAGTGCCAAGATCCGGCAACAACACCAAGTTTTTGGCGTTATTGCCAGGGATTGTTCAAGTTTGGACAACTGACGGTTCATCTTGTTGCTTAGATTAGGTATTTATTTTTTTCGAAATTCTTGAAGATGAGTTCCAGAGTTTCATGATGATTTGTTGAAATCTGGCTGGCTGAGAAGCCATGTCTAATTTCATTGGACCGAGGTTTCAACTTATCACCACAAGAGCTTGTTGATTTTTATCAATCTTGCTTTTGGAGCAATGATCTGCTAAGGCTTGGCTGGCCTCTGGCCATGTCTAGTGTTTTGGACCGAAGCTTTCTTTGAAAGCTTGGCTGGCTGTGAAGCCATGTCTAATTCCTGGACCGGAGCCTTAGACTAGCATTGCACTGATTCCTGGAATTCTCATTAAGAATTTTGATACCTTTTTCCACTTGATTTTCGAAAAAAAAAACACAAAAAAATCAAAAAAATCATAAAATCCAAAAATAATTCTTGTTTGAGTCTAGTGTCTCATATTAAGTTTGGTGTCAATTGCATGTTTCTGTTCTTATTGCATTCATGCATGTGTCTTAAGAATCTTCAAGTAATTCTTGATGATTTTCGTGCTCTGATCTTTGAATTCTATTGACTTGAGTGTCTCATATGCATTTTCATTTTGTTAGTGTCAGTAGTATACAAACTGCTAAGTTTGGTGTCTTGCATGCATTGTTATTTGATTTTAGTTGCATTTTGATTTTTCCTTATTATTAAAAATCCAAAAATATTTTTAATTTGTGTCTTTTCAAGTCAATAATACAGAGAATTGAAGATTCAGAACATACAGCAGAGGAATTGCACAGAAAAAGCTGGGCGTTCAAAACGCCCAGTGAAGAAGGACAGACTGGCGTTTAAACGCCAGCCAGGGTA
>NC_029773.3:25715721-25716540 GCF_000817695.3 Arachis duranensis | reverse complement strand
TAAAGAAGCGCTTGTTGGGAGGCAACCCAATGTTTTATACTTAATTATTTTCTTTTGTTATTTTATCTTTTTTTTGTAGGTTGATGATCATAAAAAGTCACAAAATCCATGAAAAAAGCAAAAACAGAATGAAAAACAGGAAGAAAAACAGCACACCTTGGAGGACGCACCCACTGGCGTTTAAACGCCAGTGAGGTTAGCTGGTGGGCGTTTAACGCCCAGTCTGGCACCATTCTGGGCGTTTAACGCCAGAAAGGGGCACCAGACTGGCGTTAAACGCCAGGAAAGGGCAAGAACCTGGCGTTAAACGCCAGAAATGGGCACCAGCCCGGCGTTTAACGCCAGAAATGGCTCAAAACGTGGATTTTGATGCCATTTGGTGCAAGGATGTCTTTTCCTTGACACCACAGGATCTGTGGACCCCACGGGACCCTACCATCACTCTCTCTCTTCTTCACCCATTCACCAATCACCTCAACACCTCTTCCCCAAAAACCCCTCACCTATCAAATCCCATCTTTCTCTTCACCACCCACATCCATCCTTCAATTTCTCACACCCTAAACACTACTTCTCCCCCTTTTGGCCGAACCACAAGCCATCTCCCTCTCCTCCATTTCTTCTTCTTCTACTCTCTTCTTTCTTCTTTTGCTCGAGGACGAGCAAACATTTTAAGTTTGGTGTGGTAAAAGCATTGCTTTTAAGTTTTTCCATAACCATTTATGGCATCCAAGGCCGGAGAAACCTCTAGAAAGAGGAAAGGGAAGGCAAAAGCTTCCACCTCCGAGTCATGGGAGATGGAGAGATTCATCTCAAGGG
>NC_029773.3:25697561-25711547 GCF_000817695.3 Arachis duranensis | reverse complement strand
CACACACACACACACACACACACACACACACACACACACACACACACACACAGAGAACAAAGTTCCAAAATATAGATATCAAGCTCTAAGCTCGACTTGCGAAGCTAAGGCCGACCTGAATATACATACATATATATACATACACTAAAGATATCCCAAAACATAAACAAAACACATGTTTCTCCAAAAGCAACCTCTAAGAGGGCCAAATACAAAAATATACATGCAGAGAATCTATAAACATATATATACATAGCGTAAAACAAAATATGACATCCTAAAATAGAGTTCTTCGCTTGTATGGAGGGTCTCCAAACACTCAACGAGGTACCTCTCGACCTATATCAGAAAAATAACAGAAATATGTATGGAATGAGAATTGGGGGTTCTAAGCATGGTAATAGTGCCCACATAATTAATATATAAGGTCGCAAAAGAGTCAGAGGCATTCCTAGAACTTTGATACTCAGATTAATCTTAAAAGTTATTCTAAACCAATAATATCGGTAATCTAACTAAGGAATTCAAGTCCTAGACTAACTTTGCACCTTCTATCTCCTCCTAACCTCTGAAACACTAGTGGAACAACCCCTATCACTCCTCTGCCAATAGAAGGTCTCTCAGAAGCATATAAAAATCAAACAAGAAAAGCACAGATAGAGGTAAAATCACAGCAAGTAAAACAAGCAGTAGGTAAGCAGAGTTAAGCAGTTAAGCAATCCAAAATAATACACACTCAAGAAAAACATACAAATGCACATAATGTATGCCTGCCCTATGACTGATGAGTCTCATCTGTCGGTTATAAAGCCAAAACCAACATGTCTAGTAGCTAGCCTTGGATAGTCTCTCTATGTGTGCATTCCCAAGCTCAAAATTATCCATGGGGTAAAACCCCAAGCTCAAATAGAGTATCCAGTCTCAACCTGGAGCAAGTGGTGACAAGCCACTACTTTTGCCCAGGAAAACTTGTGTCTCATATAATTTCAAATACATAAGTCATGTGAATATTCAATCATAATTCATCAATGTCAATATCATTCTCAATTATGTCTCATTCATCGTTTCCAATACCTCATCACGTCGATAATTCACGTCTCAAATCTCCTTTGACACCAAAACTAGCTGCATCAACGCACTTACTCATATTTTGTAGCCTAAAACCTAACCATCGAACCTTAAATACGGTTTTTAGAAGTTTGGAAAAGTTGGAAGAATGGTTGATAGTTCAAAAATTGTGAAATTCATCAAAACAGTTTTTTCAATTGTTTATGAGCTTGCTGGGAAGGTCAAACAGTAAAAACAGAGCTTTTGTGTAAAATAAGGCATCGTGCATACGCATCATGTAAGTGTGCGCACGCTCCACACAACTTTCTCAATATGTGCGTATGCATCATACCGTGCGTATGCATGCACGCACCAGAGAGAACTTTCCAGCCTATGCGTACACATCGTAGTGTGCATACGCACAACTTGTAAATCCTCAGAGTATGTGTATGCACATCCCATTGCTCTGGTCTGTGCATGTGCATGATAGTGTTCGTATGCACGTATACCAGAGTTTGGTTTTCTGCAGAATTCAGTTTTTTAGCCCAAACTTCAAACGTGCATAACTTTTTCCTTAAAAATTATTTTCATTCGTTCTTCAAACGTCATAAACTTCTCGGACCCAATTTTTATTTAAAACAAATGTCACCAAATTTAAGGTTCCGAAGGCCAAGTTACTATAACACCCCGATTCACCACAAAGTTATTTTTAGAAATTCTGTTATGTGAACGCTGATAAATATCTGAGAATCACCTCATCATAAAATAATAAGGCAGACTTAGACTTGATAAGTGAAAAGTATAGATATATCATTAGGTTTAGTTAACCATGAACCAACATATATTAAACCATTTTCTTTTCTTTGGTTCAACCGAATCAGGATAAAAAACTATTCACATCATCAGAAACCTTTGTAAGTTGTAACCATGATTAAAGTCCTAATTCTTTTTCTTCTTCCTCTGATAAACCAACTAGAGAAAAACTCCTAACCAAGGTTACACCTCTTGGTCACCGGTTGGAATGATTGGCTTTTTGATTACGTGTCCTCTAAAGAAGAAACCATGCCACTATCTTCACCACCTCATCCCACTTCTTCTTCTCCTATTTATATGTCTACTGCTTCTTCTGGGTCTTCTTTTTCTAATACAAAAAAAGAATTGGGAACGAGAGAGTAGGGGAACGATAAAGGGAGTAGGAGTGACGCTAAAAGAAGGTTAAGGAGGAGTCTTTCTAATTCTTCTTGTTCTCCATCAATCATAGCAGCAAGTAAAGTTGAGTGATGGCATACGATGGGGCTGATCGAAGCTGAAAGGGCTGGCAAAGTTTGAATTAAAGTTGACTGAGGGAGGAAGAGAAAGCTAGGACCGAATTCGTGAGAAAGGGTGAACTCCATCGAGGTAGGGGTTAGGCTATCTTAATCGTATGTTTGTGTTTATGTGAATGATGAAGTGTGATTGCTCTGATGATTATGTTGTTGAATTAAGCATACTAATGGTGATGATAATAGTATAATGCTACTATGCAAAATTTGATGATCATATATGTGCTTGTGTGAGTATGCACACTCGTAAAAAAATGTGAATTGATGATTCTGAGGTCTAGGGGGTGCGTTAACCACTCTAGAAACTTTGATTAGTTAAGAGAAAGATAGAATATGTTTTTAGAAGAGTTATAAGCTTAGATATAAAATTTGGTAGGTGAGGTTGTTAAACTACTTGATGTAGAGTTTCTGCATATTTGGCAGTGAATTAAAAACAATTCTGGGAGTGGTCCTAACCATGGTTTTGGATGAAATTATTTTTCTATGAAACCTCAGTGTGTCTTGAATGTTTTATAAAATTTCAAAGAATTTGTCCATGTGGTTTAAAAGATGAATTTTTGAAAACAGTAGCTGCTACAGAATTTTTCTAGTTTTTTGATTCTACAGTGTCAATTTCAAACCACTGGAACTTTTGTTTTACTTGACATTTTTATTTTCTACCAAAGGGTTTTTGAATATCTGTAATTCTAATTTAATTGAGTACAAATTTTATGTTCATATCTATTTTATAGATTTAATTAAGTCACTTGGAAGCTGGATTGCTTGCTGAAAATTTTGAACAAATTTATGAAAACAAAGCATCACTTCCAAATGAGAATTAATTAATTAAATGAAGTGATATGAACTTGAAACTTATTTGTTCTGAAACTTAGGGATGTTGATTGTATCTTCACCAAAATCTAGAAGCAATGGATTAGAATTGAATTTACTATGAATTTTACAAAAATAGAGCTGCCTGTTATTTTCTTGAATTTTTATGAGTCCAGCAGTAGATTTTCAAAGTTTGTTATCAAATTCAATTCTAATCCAAATGCAGTAAAACCTAATTCAAATTAAAGATTAGGATTTTTAGAATGACCTTATCAAGAGAGATAGTCCGTGCGTAAGCTTTCACAACATAAAAATCATATTACAACACAACAAGGTGTTGTTCTAAGAATCTAGACAACAGTCTCGGTTTTTCTTCAATATCTAACATTAAACTACCCAGAAAAATATTATTCTTAATTATTTAGAAACTTTAGTTCAATATGAAGTCGTGGAAATAAATTTTGCGCGAATCTAAGTTTTTTTTTATATTAATTATTAAATAGAAGACTGGTCGCCCAAGAAGGTAATAGGCTAGACAAGTCAAGAAAATAAATAAGAATGTAAGTTGTCCCTAGGAAGGTTTAAAGTTAAAAGGTGATGCGGAGGTATGCTTACTAACATGGTGATGCAGAGGTATATTTAGTTATATGGTGATGTGGAGGTATGCGTATTTATAAGGTGATGCGGAGGCATGATGGAAAAAAAAAGAAAATGAGAAACCATTAATGGATAATGATTCATGCGAACTATTTGTTTTAATGGGCCTTTGTGCCAAAGTGCTAATGCAGAAGTGCCCGCCTGACTGATAGCCTAAGATTGCTAATGCAGGAATATCCGTCTAACTGATAGCATAATGTATGTTGAATGGGCCTTGTGCCAAATTGCTAATGCAAAAGTGTTCGCCTGACTGATAGCTAAGATTGCTAATGCTGGAATGTTCGCCTAACTGATAGCACTGTTTTTTACCGTGATGCCAAGATATCCTAATTGACATGGGTTCGCCCATGATAATAATTGTGCTTGATTGACACGGTAAAGAGCCCATATTCGGGGTTCGCCCCGAGTAAGGTCGGATTGCGGGTAGACAACCGACGTATGAGCTCATGGCCTACACTAGGAACAGGCTTGCATCATAAATTGTTTGCGCATTTGATTGTGATTGTCTACTATTCATTCTTTCTGTGTTATCTGCTTTTTGTTAATTTTTTATTCTCTGATTCCTGTTTGTATTTAAAGTTGTATAATCATAATTTCTCCAAAGCTTAGATTAAGATAATAAACTAGGAACAATAGCCATAGAGAATAGCATAAGGAGCGGCATTAACCCCAACGGAAGATGACAAGATAGAGTTATGTCAGAGCCGCGATACGGAAGTAGCCGAGGAATTTAGCAAGTGAGTTATTACAATAGAGCTAAAACTCTAAGTTTCACGAGAGAAACGTATTTTCACGATGTCACCTTACTGGGAACCATATAGGTTCTCACCCCTTCCTTTTCTTTTTCCCCCTAGATGGAGGATTCCGACTTGACTGTCGCCACTGGAGTTATATTCAGAAGGGTACCGGAAGAGCATGTGTTTTTGGACCCTACAGGAGATGCTCGAGACTAGTCCTTAGATGATGCCTGCAGACTTGTGCCTCGATGATGAGAAGAATGTAGGATAGATGATCTTCATTCCTTAGACTTTGCTTTCCATTACTTTTGTAGCATTTTTTTAGGAGTAAAACTTTATATTTTCTTTTCTTTGTTAGTCTGGATACTAGTTTAGGAATTTTCTATATGAACCAAGTATTCTGGAAAGTTATTAGTTGTATATAAGTCTATATGTATATATACATAGCTAATTGTGTCAAGTTTGTATGAACTAACCTAAGATGTATATATGTATGAAATTTTTTCTGTAATCTTGTTGCTATTTTAATTTTTTTGTTAGTTTGGTATTTATTTTAATTGTATATCTCTGAAGATGTTTATGGTTTTGCTAATAAGTTTATTAAGACATATGGTAAAAATAAGCTAACATATGCGATTCCGTTAGTACGAAAGGCTCATATGTAGTAAATATTACCGAGTCTAGAATATGATAGGACTACTAGGAAGTAACACCTGATGACTGACAGCGATCCGAACCTGATGGAAATTAAGTCATTACAGTTACAGCGCATAGAAGTTGGTTAAAATTTGGGTTTTTACCGAAACTTCAAAACTCAAGTTTCCCAAACCAAATTCAACCTAATCCCAAACAAAACCATTTTAAACATTATCATAACTCATCAAACACCAACCTATTACTCATCAATTATTTAGTTACCAAAAATGCCAACACTTCATTACCAACCCAAAGTTTTTTAGCTACAATTTACAATCACTCAACATCCATTAACTATATCCAATAAACATGCACAATTCACATAATTCAACTTATTCTACGGTCAACTAATCTAAGTTTTCACGTAACATTATATATTAACTACGAGAAACCAAAATTATACTTTGGCCGATTCCTCCCTAAGCTTGGAACACTTCAAAATGCCCCCTTCCACAAGCTCCAAGTCTCCAATTTCCTCACCAAACAAAATCCCAGCTTCTAAGGCTCACATCAATCATCCAACATCCACCAATTTGATTTCAAATCATACAATTTAATCTAATACCATACAACTCACTATAATCGACATAGGGTTACCAAATTTTCAATAATTCACAAGGGTTTAACACTTTCTTACCTCACCCACAGACTAATTTGAAAAAACCCAACAATTTTCTCAAGCTAGTTCAATCCTAACACATCAAAAGATCAAAATCTTCAATACCCATGAACTATAAATTTGAAATTGAAGGAAGAAGTGACTAGGTGGAAATAGATAATTCCTTACCACTTCGTTCGGATGGTTTCGAAGAGCTCGACGCGGTGGTTACGTGGCTGCAAATGGTGCAGCGATCGAAACTCCGGATTTAGCGTGCTCTATGTGTTTTGGGGAAAAGGAAGGCAGAACTTTGCATTTTATACATTGGACCTTTGGCCCGGTCCAATCGGTTCGGTCTGTTGGCTTAGTTTTAGGCCAAATACTTTAAAATTAGTGTCAAAATTCGTATTTAGACCAACGTAACTTTTACCAACGAGACTTCCTTTCCTCAGGGTTTCTTAACATTGATATCGTCAATTTAGACCAAAATCACTTGAAATGTCAGCTTTTCATTTAGCTGAATCGATTTGGGTTCCAAGATGTGAGTTGTATCCGGAGTACATTTTCGGAGTTGAGATACATGAAAAACATCATGTAAGTTTGAAATGTGTGACGGTAAAGCTACTTGATAGGTCATTGGTCCGATTTGGCTCAATACCTCAAATGGTCCAATATACCTAGGGTTTAACTTCTTAGTCTTTATCGTCCTGTCGATGCCTGTAGTTGGTGTAACTCTTTTGATGACTCTGTGTAGTGAGAATTCTAGTTTGGATTTGCTTAACCTGCTCGGTTGTCTCAGATACCAAATGAGGACCTAAAATACTCGATTCACCCGCTTCATACCAACAAAAGGGAGATTGGCATTTGCTTCCATACAGTGCTTCATACGGAGCCATTCCAATTCTCACATGGTAGTTGTTGTTGTATGAAAATTTCACTAACAGCATATACCGATTCCAGCTTGTTGGTTAGTCCAGCACACAAGTCCTTAACATATCTTCCAAGATTTGAATCGTTCTTTCTAATTGTCCATCCATTTGTGTGTGATAAGCAGTGCTTAAGCATAATTGCATCTAAAATGCCTTTTGAGAGGCACCCCAGAACCTTAAAGTGAAATGGGCATCTTTGTCAGAAATTATGATTGTTGGCACACCATGCAGTCTCCCAATCTCTTTGATATACAAATGAGCTAAGTCCTCCATGGTATAGTTCATTCGGACGGGCAAGAAGGGAGCAGACTTCATCAACCGATTCACAATTATCCATACTGCGTCAAATCCTACCTAGTCCTCGGTAATCTTGACACAAAGTCCATGGCAAAATCTTTCCACTTCCACTGTGGAATTTTCAAAGGTTGTAAAATTTTGGATGGACTCTGATGATCAATCTTTACCTTTTGGCAGGTCAAATATTTTAAAACATGCAACGCCACAATATTCTTCATTCCCGGTCACCAGAATATTGCTTTTAGGTCATGATGCATTTTAGTACGCTCTGGATGAATCGAAAGCTTACAACGGTGAGCTTCTAGTAACATATCTCGCCTCAAGTTTCCCACATTCCGTACATAGATCCTCCTCTTATATCTCTAAACTTTTTTTCTATCTTGATTAACCTCTCCTTGTTTCCTCTGTTCAATAACTTGAAGCATTTTCTACAGCTCCTGATCATTCTTCTGAGCCTTCTGAATCTCAACCTTGAAATCACTAGAGATATGCAAGTGATTCAGGAATATATTCCCAGTTATCTCTCTAACGCCTAAGGTCAGATTCTCAAACTCCTTCAACAACATTTCTTCTTTTAGCATCATCCAAGAAACATATAACGATTTCTGACTCAGAGAATCTGCCATGACATTAGCTTTTCCTGGGTGCTAATTCAATTCGAAATCATAGTCCTTCAACAGCTCCATCCACCTTCTCTGGCGCATACTAAGTTCCTTCTGATCAAAGAGATATCTCAAACTCTTGTGATCAGAGAAAAATTGAAACTTAATCCCATATAGATAATGCCTCCACACTTTCGAAACAAACACAACCGCAGCAGGTTCCAGGTTGTGAGTCAGACAGTTTACTTTATGCGGTCTCAATTGTTGAGAACCATACACCATGACATTTGCAGTGTTGCATCAGCACACACTCCAGTCCTTTTGATGAAGCATCATAATGCACCTCAAAAGGCTCATTAGGTTCAGGTAACACAAGCATAGGTGCTATAGTCAATTTCTGCTTCAAAGTTTGGAAGCTTTTCTCACATTCCGATGCTAGACAAATGGTGCATCCTTTCGAGTTAACTTTGTCAAAGGCAATGCAATTTGTGAAAAACCCTTGTAATTGATCCATCAGATCGTCAATTCTTGGCAACAGATATTTATTCTTCATGGTTACTTCATTCAGTTGTTTGTAATCTATGCACAACCGCATACTTCCATCCTTATTTTTCACCAACAACACCAGTGCTCCCCATGGAGAAACACTTGGACGAATGAAGTTCTTACTTATTAACTCCACCAGTTGATCCTTAAGTTCAGTCATCTCTAAAGGCAACATTCGGTAGGGCACAAATGAAATTTGTCTTACTCCAAGCACTAGCTCAATCGCAAACTCGATTTCTCGAGAAAGAAAAAATTCAGGTATGTCTTTAGGGAATACCTTAGAAAATTCATTTACAACCGGATTTTGATTCAAACTCTGTTCATCGCCCAATACGCTTGCAGCTAAAAGCATGAAACCCTAACACTCACTCCCACTACAATTCACCATAACAAAATTCAAGTAATATCCCTTTACCACCACCAGTTCTTCTGACCCTTCAGACATAAATTGCACTGGCCGTTCAAAACAATCTAGTAGTACGTGATGCTTTGACAGCCTGTAAGACCCAGAACTTTTGAAAAGGGTTATCATGAGCTAATTTCAAATTCAATATTTTTTGTAGCTTTAATTTCAGAAATTTCTTTATTAAAGATAATTAAAGTAAGTTTTGATTAATTGAATTTGAAATAAATTAAGATCTTTATTCAATTTTATAATTATTAAGTTATTTTATATTTAAATTATAACGTTAGTAGTTATGAAATAATAAGAATTTTATATGATTTAATTTAAATAGTTGATATTTTTATAATTCAATACTTCAAGTTTTAGGAAAAAAGAAAATTAATCTTATTATCTTGTAATTTCAATTAAAGTATTTGATTTTAAATTAATTAGTATTTTGGTACAACAAATAATATTTTAAAGTAATTTTTAAGGATTTAATTAGAGTTCAAATTAATATTCTATGCCCCAATTTTATTCAAATTATCCTACTTTAATTAAACCAAAAAATCTCTAAATCAAATCCTATTTTTCATCTAACCCTAATCCTAGTTTGACCTAATCCTAACCCTAGCTACCCAACCCCCTATCACACTTTTCCCCACTCACACACACGCACACCAACAACACACACACATACATAGTAGCAGTTGAAACAGAAAAGAAAGAAAGAAAGCGGGGAAGAGAGTTGACAGGAAGAAAGAAGGGGGAAAGGGGGAAGGAAGCCACGTTGTTGCCACTGCCCAACCGCGCCGCCACTGTCCCATGGAGCTGCCGCGCACGAGGAGCTCATGCTGCCACGGAGGAAGGAGCTCGGAGAAGAGAGAGACCGTGCGACGCTGAAGGAGGAGGATGCGAGCCAGTGACGCGAGGAGGAGTGCGACCCGCTACGCGAAGCTGCGCCGCCGTGTGCTGTCACCGTCACCGAGCTCCTATGGCCACTGCCGGAAAGATCCAAAGAGAGAGGAGCTCGAGGAGAGAGAGAGAGAGATTGACAGAAGGGGCTTCTGTTCATGCGGCCGTGCCTCCACCACCGCAGATCCTCCACTGCCTTTCACTACCGCTGATGTCCTCCGTCGCCATTGCTTGCCATTTGAAGCTGCTGCATCGCCACTGCTGGAGGTCTGCCACCGATCTGATCTGAGGGAGAGGAAATGCCAACGGAGGAGAAGATGGGGAGTCATCGCCACTGCTACTGAACCACGGGAGCGGTTACCGAGACTCTGCCGCTGGAGAACGCCACTGCTGTCGTCAATGGCCGCTGCCGGTAATGATTTTATGTTCGGTTTCTGTTCTTTTGGATTTTGAAAAGATTATTGAAGCTGCGTGATTGTTGCAGTCACCGTCACTAGAGCTTTTGGTCGCCGCTGTCGCACGAGATTGGTGTCGTATGTGCTGCCGGGTCAACTCGGAGTTCCGATTGTTTCGTTTTGTCATTACAGTAAGTACCTCTGTCTCGGAACCCTCGCATTAGTTTTCAGTTATGTATTATTAAGGGTTTCGCTATGTTAATGTTTAGGATTTAGTTATCAGGGTCGCATGTTGTGATTTAAGGTTTCATCTGCTGTTGCAAAAGTAACTGGAGCTGTGGATTGAAGCTGTTGTTGATTTTGAGTTGAGAGGAAAGGTTCCACTGACGCGTTTGGGTTACGGTTTCGATTTGTCGAGGTAGGGGATTTTCTAAAAAGCTTTTTATATTCTGGAATTATTATTAATGGATACTGATGCGAGAATTATATACTTTTTAGTGATGGTGTAAGTCTTATATATTGTCTATCTATTTTGGATGAATATGATTATATGTTTGATTGGATTATTGTTTGGTTTCGATAAATGGACTGTTACTAAATTGTTTCCTTAAAGTATTGAAAATGGGTTGGTCAGTTTCTGATGATTTGATCTTGAATCAGTTTTCCTGGAGAGATAAAAATGATATGAATGGTTGGATTTAGCTTGTTTTTAAACTGATTTTGGTTTTGAACCCGGAGAAAGGGTTGTAGAAAGGTTTGGTTAAGACCCGAAAAGGGTGGCAAAGTCCAAGTTTTAGGAGAGATGCTGCCGAATTTTTATGAAATTAAGATCCTATTTTAAAATGTAATTTAGAAAAGAATTTGGATTTGAGAGGTCCTATTATTTTGTTTTTGATTTATTAAGAAATGGGTGTTTCGAGTTTAAGATGTTTAAGAAAAGTTTATTTTTTCGATTAATTTAAATATGAAAGGGCCTATGTTTTGAAGTTTAATTAAGAAAGTGCCTTTGGATGAGTTTTAGTGAATTTTAAAAGAGATTGAACTTTGATTAATTAAATTCGTTTTGTTTTTGAAATGTTCTTTTAGTTTCGGCTTAGCAAGACTAAACAACTCCGAGCCTTTGGGAAGATTTTCGATTTAAGGACGTAATTGAAATTTGTTTTTTGGATTAAATAATTTGGTTTTGGTTTGATTAAGTTGGTTTTGAAATTCGTTCGGAATACTTGGATACATGAGTTGGCTTTGGTTTAAATCCTCTTTTCTTTATTCAAATCAAGGAGCTAAGGTTTTAGAGGTTTGCAATGAATTTAAAGAAATGAGTTAGGTTAGTCTCTCCTAAAGTCTTGAGACTCTACTGAGGAACTTTTGTTACCAAATCTTGTTTTAGAATGAATGATTTTAAATCTCGCAAAAATGGCTTTTGATTTGGTGTGGTTTTTGAAATGTTTGGAAATATGTTGTGGAGAGTGGCCTTATTTTAAAAAGAGAAATTTATGTTTGAGGAGAAGTGGCTAGCCACCACGTGCTCAGTAACCATGTTTTAAAAAGGGAAATTTACTTTTGAGGAAAAGTGGCTTATGAGCCTGAAATGATTTGAGGAATGGGGATTTTAAAGCCAAGGATGGAAAGAATTGATTTTTGATTTCAATTAAAGTGAATTAAGAAAAAGTGATTTATGGCTTGAATGATGATTTTCTGAGTTTGATGATGTTGGATGTTGAATGATGTTGGCTATATATGATAATGAATTATGGTTGATTGTGAAATATGTTATGAGTCGGATGGCTGAGTATGAATATGGATGATTATTGAGTTAATAAAGTGATTGTTGCACTTCCAATTATTTGAGATACGAATTTCCCTGGTAAAAGCAGTGTCTAGCCACCAAGTGCTCCAGGTTGAGACTCGATACTCTGCTGACCCTATGTCATAAGTGTGGCCGGACACTGTGAAAGGTTCTGATGAGCTCACCCCTGTGGATAAACACCAGTGTGGGTGTTGTGTGATTATGATTATGATTGTGAATAACTCGAGTTGGAGATGCACGACAGAGAGATAGTCCAATGGTTTGCTACCAAAACTTGTCGGGTGGGCTTTATAACTGACAGATGAGACTCATCAGCCACTAGGACAGGCATTCATCATATGCATCTATGTGATATTGTTTGGGTGTGCATATTGTACTTGGTTTGCTTATGTGATTAATTAGGTTTAATTGTTATTTGCTCTACTTGAAGTAATTGTTTGTTTGTGCTTGAACTTTCCTATTTGTGTTTGCGACTGAAACTCTATTGGACTATGGTAATTGGTTGTTGTTTGGATTATTTGGGTCTAGGACCGTGCTTGATCATGAGGTGGATCGAAGGCCACGTTTGGTTGATATTTCTGGTTTAGAAAAATATGAAAAACTAAACTGGTTCAGCATAGACTTAATGAACCTATGCTTGAAGCAGGTCAGTCATTCGTGCAGTTAGAAAAACCTTTTGAAAGACCTTTGAATTTTTAAGAAATAAACAGTTTCCTCTTTTAGAAAAGATTTCAGATTTTTAATAGTAAACCTTTACTTTTGAAAAGATGCATAAGACGGTTATTAATCACTGTAACAGTGTTATTTTCACGTATCCTATTATAGTAATTCTGCAACCCTATAGTGAGAATCCTTTTGAGGACGATGTTCTCACTCCCCTAAAGGTGTTTCCTTTTCAGGATATGGACGAGGAAGTAACGAAGAGTTTATTCTGTTTTCTGTTTATATGATGTATTGTATTGTTTTAGATATTATGCTTTCCCTCGCCTTTATCTTTATACATTCTGTAAGAGGGATAGGAATTGTATTAGCTAATACTTGTAAAATTATTAATATGTATATATATATGTATCCTTTGCAAATTGTGATATTAGTATGGATGTATGTTTTGAAAAATTCGGTGTAAGTTTTTAACAGGCTCATATTTTAGTATTAAATATTTTTAAGAGTTGTCGTAATATCCGAGCTATCAGAGTGGTGTAGCCGGAAGCGTGACATTTTAATAGTTAGGGTGTTACATTATGGTATCAGAGCGGTCTTTCCTGTAGAGCCTGAGGAATAGACCGATTATGCTTCAATTGCATACTCTGAACGTCTGTCATGTAGCAGGTCTTATTCGGATAACGAGAATTAGAGCTTTGTGTACATGACGGTCTATTGATTGAAGCCATTAGTCCTGCATTGCATAATTCCTGGTATTAAGTATGGCTGGCTTAGCACTAGTGAATTATGTATATGAAAACACTAATGGGTTATCATAAATGATATACGAGTTATAGGTAAAGCAAATCGCGGGTTTTAGAAACGTTAGGAGTTAATTCTCGAGGTTTAGAGATTAGTTGTCTCGAACTCTACAAATATTATGTGACTTGTTTTTTTTTTGGTGTGCTTTGCGGTTCTTGTTTGCAAGTTCTTCCTTGAGAAGTGATTTGATTATCTCCCAATCATATCCTTTCGTTTATATGCATTTTCGTTTGATTCTAACTGCATATGCCTACAACAATAAATACAACAATTTAAATTAATCAAGTGATAGTTTAATTTTACTATTACAGTTCACAGCTGTCACATTGTCTTAAATTTTTAACTATAAACTAGATAAGTAATCTTATACTAGACAGTGTCTTTCTCTATTAACAAAATTTCAGACACAAAATTATCAATATCAACTTTCAGAGTCAAACACAACTCACAAATAATATATTGTCAAGCATATCCAACTAACAGTTATCCAACCAACACTTCATTACCAACTCATCAATTATTGTCAAGTGATATATTATTATTATTATTATTGTTATTATTATTATTATTATAATAAATAGGTAATCATTAACGTAATAACATGCCACTAATAAAACTATTGCATAATAAATGAAAATTAAAATTGTATCAATATAATTAAAATAATTAAAAATATTTTTGATTGATAATTAATTTAATAATATATTAAATATTGATTTTATATAATTATAATAAAGATATTTTTTTAAATTAGTATAATCAAGCATTATTCATTAAAT
>NC_029773.3:25692652-25697307 GCF_000817695.3 Arachis duranensis | reverse complement strand
AACAAAATTATATAATTATATATAAGACTTTTTTAAAGTAATAATAATTATTAGTTAAAGAACAAATAAAAAAACAATTTTTAAAATATCTTTTTAAAATTTAGAATTTAATATTAGAATTTAAAAATTAAAATTAACATGTTATGTCTATTTACACAAAAAAATTTATTACCAAATCAGTCATTTATATATTAAAATATATTAAAAATAAGTAAAACATCACATGTATTTATAAAATACATTAGGATTAATTTAGTATTTTTTTATGTATACTTAATAATTTTATTTAAAATTTAAAATTTAAAAAATTAGTTGATATTAGTTAAAATACCCTAAATTTAATTTTAAATTAAATAAAATACCGATATATCAATATTACATATGCTTAGAAAAATTTGTTTATAGTTCAATTTTTTTATAAACTGAATTAAAATTATACCAAATCATTTTAAATGATTTAAAAACGGTATCAAACTACTTTTCTACATAATAAGTTAGTTTATCAATTTATAATGTAGTGTATTCGTTTAAATTTATTTATATAAAAAAATCAGATTTTAATATATAAAATACTAGTTTACATATCATTAACAATGACCAAATCTTAAAAAATAATCCAAAATCTATCAAATTAAATAAATAAAATAAACTAGAGAGTATATATTTTTTTTTCATATATTCATTCTCTCTTCACAACAAATAACTCAAATTATAAGTATTTATTCTATCTTTCAAGCATATACTATATTATTATTCTTTTTCTATGATGCAATAATTAATACAAGATAAATTTTTAAAAATTATAATAAATTTATTTTTATGTATGTTATCTTGTATACATATAAGAGCGATTAAAAAAAAAAGACACTATTTGATTTTAAACCAAACTAAAACTAAAAAACATGGTTTCTATATAAAAAAGTAGTTTTAGTTAATTGGATAATTTTAAATACGGCTCCATACATTAATAATTTATTTAGACGTGGACTTCATAGATTATGTTAATTAATATCTTTATTCTATTTTAACTTTTTGTTTTTTACCCTTTAAAATATTCTTTTATACTGTTATGGGAATATCAAAATATTGCAATATATTGTCTCTTTAAAATAAAAAAATAAAAAATAAATTATATTTACATTAAATCTTTATATCTTTATTAAAATGAATACAAAATATATTAATTCAAAATCTCTAAATATAATATTTCTGTCTATATCTCATCTATTAAACACAATTTTGTGTTTGTATCTATATCTCAATGTTTCGTACTCGTGCCTAGAGTCCTTGATTTTGTGAAGCATTAATAGTAGTAGGAATTCCCAAGGCACTCAACTCACTTTTGCTTTAATTTCACAATACATCAATAATGCATCAATATTCGGTTTTTTTTTTTTTTGGGCCAATCACGCATGTTTGGTACAAAGGCGCCATAAACCATTTGGTTTTCCAGTTTTTCATTCTATGACAGGTAACAAAACAGAGACACACTGCTGGGAAGAAAACTGCTTCAGTGTGCGTGTCCGCTGACATTTTGCTTTTGTGGCTCTAATTCCGGTCCATAAGATATGTTCATCACTTCATTATTGTGACGTCCATATGAAATAAATACAACTAACTAAAGTTGTTGTGGCTTCGTTAATTAGTTTTATTAAACAATGAAGGGTGCTAGTATATATTTGTATGAATATAAGCAAGCAGTTATCATGTTTCATTCTATCTACAGCACTATTTATTTCTTAAATAAATAAAATTTGTACTTTATGATTGCTCCTATAAAATTCAAGTTATTCTACTTATAAAATTTTATTATTTGCCATGTGAGATCGATTAATAAAGTTCTCAAAATTCTCACTCTTATTAGTAGTGGTAAAGTGGCAAACAATGTAGAATTATAACACAAAGTAAGAGATATAGAAAAATCGTACAAGCCCTCGAAGTCTTTGTTATTCTTAAGGACCACATATGTTTGAATACACATTATTAAGAACTTTAAAATGAGATATTGTGCTTGATTTAGACACAAGAAACATTATTATTAAATAAGGACACAAGAAACATTATTATTAAATAAGGAGGATACGGACAATTTATGCACCACCAAATGATAAAGATATATAACCCCCTTCTATGTGATTTTTGTAAAAAATAATCACTGTTTAGCTCTGAGAACGGAATAAAGAAAAATACTAAAAATAAGATATAAAAAATAAAAATATAAAAATTATTATTTTTATATTTTGTTTAGTGATAAATTAAATATACAAATTTGAGTTAATTTTATTTTTTTATATAAGTGGTTGTATATTTTTTAATGAGAAAGTTTAGGGACCAGTACTTTTATTTAAATTTGGCCATTATGTGACTAACAAAAAAAATGAATAATTTCACACCATTAGATATAATCTCATACCATTAAAAATATTAATGATAGCTAATTGATAGTTACAAATCACAAAATCTACTGGCTCCTAGCACTCCTCTTTTTCAACTCTGTGAACGAATATATTCACAAATTAAAAAGGTCAGGAAATAAGGAATAATATGTCATTTTTTAGCTACCCAACGCAACCGCCTAACAGAAAGAAAAAATAATTAATAAATTAACTATTAATTGCACAAAAATAACAGCTAAAATTTTCTACTCATGGACTCCCAAACCCAGAAGCCTTTCAAAGTATACATAGTTTTCTCCACCGACTCGCCCGAGTTCATCCTTCTCACTCGGTCCCTGACTCAATCCTCACTCGTCGGGCTTGACACCGAGTGAAAGCCCGTCCGAACACACCAGTCTTCATTCCTCGATGTGTCGCTGCTCCAAATCGCGTGCCAACTCAACGGCAACTCAGAACTTGACTCGGCAGTGTTCCTCCTTGACCTTCTTTCCATCTCTCTTTCCTCACTATGGAAGCCACTCAGAAAAATGTTGGAATCCCTCGAGACCTTGAAACTTGGTTTTATATTCAAGCAAGATTTGATATATTTGTCTTCTACTTTTTGTTCCCATGGTTTTGATAAGGTTAGAGGATCACAATCGCGTTGTTTCTTTAATTTGGTAAAATTTACATTTTTCAATCTAGTTCTGGAGATTCTGAAATGAACTGTTTATATTCTCATTTTGTAAAACATTATTTGAGTTTACTTTCAATTCGTATATATTTTATCAGTTAGGTTATTAGAATTTAATTTTGATTGAATTATTGCGTAAACATGGATCAAAATTAAACTTAATGCACTAGCCATATGTATTCGATTTATAATTGAATAAATTGAATTATATTGTATAATTAATACTCAAATTAGTCCTTGAATTCACAGACACCTTAATTAATGTGAGTAAAAAATACCAAGTCGGGGGACCAATTGTGTAAATCAAAATTTTGAGGACCAAATTGAGAAGTAAGTGTAACTTCAGGACCAATATAAGTATTAATTCTCACTCAGAGGACTTACTTGAATAATATTTTACAACTTTAGGTAGTAAATTAACCAAAATGGGGCTTCACTTGAGCAGAAAATTATGTTAATTTTTTATTATGATAGGTTGTGTTGAACTGTGGATAGGTAGAGCAGTATTTGGATATCACGAGTCTGTATAATCTTCTGTATCATAAGAAGCATGGACGGAATACACCGAAATAGACTAAAAGTTTGTCGAATATATGCATGGAAGTCCTGTGTTTTTCTCTCTCAAAGGTTTGTTTGCATATGCTATTCAAGTTTTATTGCATATAAATGTGTCAATTTAGAAGATTACCACTTATCAGTGGGGTTTTACCATTTGTTTGTGTGAACTGAATACTTAAATAAAAGACATGAACTGTAGTGTGAAGTTTTTCATTGTATTGTATTTTCTACATGTATTTGGAAAGTCATATTCACGTTACTATTATAGTAGCTAAAATCTTACATTGTTGCTGTTATATCTTTTCCAATCTTCTTCTAGAAAGGAAGGGGGAGAAAAAGTAACATAAAAGAAAAAAAAATACAAAGTTGCACTGCCAGAAGTTTTTGCTGTTCTGTTTGATTTTTATGTGTTGATCTGAAGAGAGAATAACATTATGATGAGGGCTCGTTCTTTGTCATTTTGTAAGATGTATATTTAAGTTTTTTTAAGAATCTTCATCCTAAAAGGTTTATGGATTGCATGAATAGCCGCCCAAAAAATGTAATACCCCGAATTTTCGAAAATTAAATAGTAAATTATTTAATAATTTATTTTATTTATTCAAGAATATATTTTCAGAAATTTTTATATTAATTGAGTACTTTTTTATTATCGATTTAAAAGTTTTAATAATCGAAAAAAATAATGAGGATGTTATATGCTTTAATTGGAATAATTATATTTTTAACGTTATCTTATAATTTTAACGAAAATTAATTTGATTATCTCTAGTTATTCAATTAGAGTATTTATTTGAAAATAAGTTATAAATTGATAGTTAAGTAGTATTTTTATAAATATTATTATTAGATTAAATTTGATTTCAAAGTATTACTCCACTTCTCCTAATTTTATTGAAATTACCAAATTACCCCAAACCCAACTACACAAAACCCTAATCCAACCTAGCCACCGCCTCACCACCACTTACCTCTCTTACCCCCCACACCCCACACACAGACACACACACTTTTAACACAAAAAACAC
>NC_029773.3:25692138-25692493 GCF_000817695.3 Arachis duranensis | reverse complement strand
CTCCATTGAATTGTCGCTGAGGGAGAGATACACACATGAGAGAGACTAGCTCGCGAAGAGAGAATGAGAGACTGACGGAAGAAGCCGCGCCAGAGAAGAAGCTGCGTCTTGCGCCGTTGTGCCTCGTCGCCGAAGATCCGCCGCAAAAATGTCACTGTCATCGAGCTTGAGACGGAGAGGAGAGAGTGCTCGATGAGTGAGAATGGATGAAGGCTGGGTTTTGTCGCTATTTTACTCCATTTCTACCACTGTTGTGCCCTATCAAAGCTTTTGGAGCCACCGCCTCACCACCACTTACCTCTCTTACCCCCCACACCCCACACACAGACACACACACTTTTAACACAAAAAACAC
>NC_029773.3:25680448-25692094 GCF_000817695.3 Arachis duranensis | reverse complement strand
CTCCATTGAATTGTCGCTGAGGGAGAGATACACACATGAGAGAGACTAGCTCGCGAAGAGAGAATGAGAGACTGACGGAAGAAGCCGCGCCAGAGAAGAAGCTGCGTCTTGCGCCGTTGTGCCTCGTCGCCGAAGATCCGCCGCAAAAATGTCACCGTCATCGAGCTTGAGACGGAGAGGAGAGAGTGCTTGATGAGTGAGAATGGATGAAGGCTGGGTTTTGTCGCTATTTTACTCCATTTCTACCACTGTCGTGCCCTGTCAAAGCTTCTGGAGCCGCTTCCATCATTGCTAGAGCTGGCTGGAGTTCGTCGCAAAAAAAAAGACTAGTGCCAACACTGTTTTCCTGGTAAGAACTCGCAACTGCTGCTGCTCTTGCTCTGTGCTGCTCTCTTTTGCCCTCTATTTCGTTGCTATTTCTGGTGCCTTTCTGTCCTCCAGAGCTGCTGTCATTGAAGTCTGAGCCAACCTCTCCCTGCCCGCAATCCGTTCTACCTAACATCTACGGCCACTGTTTTCACTTTGTCATTGAGTCCAATTCCTACTAATTACATTAAAAGTAAGGTAATGCATTTATTTTAAAAAATTACAGTTTCTAATATATGAATGTTTGAAAAGTTCATATGATTGGTTGTGGCTGAGGTTTTGCAGCGTTATTTGACATAGGGTCGAGTATTGATGAGCGGATAATTTATACGCTTTTTGGCATTATTTTTACATAGTTTTTAATATGTTTTAGTTACTTTTTAGTATATTTTTATTAGTTTTTATGCAAAAATTATATTTCTGGACTTTACTATGAGTTTGTGTATTTTCCTATGATTTCAGATATTTTCTGGCTGAAATTGAGGGACCTGAGTAAAAATCTGATTCAGAGGCTGAGAAAGGACTGAAGATGCTGTTAGATTCTGACCTCCCTGCACTCGAAGTAAATTTTCTGGAGCTACAGAAGCCCAATTGGCGCGCTCTCAATTGGTTTAGAAAGTAGACATCTTGGGCTTTCCAGCAATGTATAATAGTCCATACTTTGCCCGAGATTTGATGGCCCAAACTAGCGTCCAAACACCCACCAGAGACCCTTTTCTGGCGTAAAAATGCCAGAATTGGCAGAAGAGCCTATGCACGTGAAAGCTTCAAGGCTCAGTCCAAACACATACCAAGTGGGCCCCAGAAGTGGATTTCTGCACTATCTACACTTAGTTACTCATTTTCTGTAAACCTAGTTTACTAGTTTGGTATAAATAGCACTTTTTACTATTGTATTCATATCTTTAGATAATTTTTGAGACTATCTTTGGATCACTTTTTATCTCTTGATCACGTTTTGGGGGCTGGCCATTTGGCCATGCCTGGACCTTCATCACTTATGTATTTTCAATGATGAAGTTTTTACACCTCATAGATTAAGGTGTGGAGCTCTGCTGTTCCTCATGAATTAATGCAAAGTACTATTGTTTTTCTATTCAATTCACTCGTACTTCAACCTGATGGATGTGATGATCCGTGACACTCATCATTATTCTCCCTTATGAACGGGTGCCTGACAACCACCTCCGTTCTATTTGCAAGAGCTTGAGTATGTATCTCTTGATCTCCTGGTTCACGATGCATGGTTTCCTCTCTTAACAATAGAGCCTTCCATTCTGTGAAATCAGAGTCTTCGTGGTATAAGCTAGAATCAATTGGTAGCATTCTTGAGATCCAGAAAATCTAAACCTTGTCTGTGGTATTCTGAGTAGGATTTGGGATGGGATGACTGTGACGAGCTTCGAACTCATGACTGTTGGGCACAGTGACAGTGTGCAAAAGGATCAATGGATCTTATTCCAACACGATTGAGAACCGACAGCTGATTAGCCATGCGGGAAACCGTAGCGGATAAGTTTTCGCTGAGAGGACAGACGGTAGCGATTGACAATGGTGATCCACCAACATACAGCTTGCCATGGAAGGGAGTACACAAGATTGGATGAGGACAATAGGAAAGCAGAGGCTCAGAGGGAACAAAGCACCTCCATACGCTTATCTGAAATTCCCACCAATGAATTACATAAGTATCTCTATCCTATTTTATGTTTTATTTCTTTTTTTAATTATCAAAATCTCATAACCATTTGAATCCGTCTGACTGAGATTTATAAGATGACCATAGCTTGCTTCAAGCCGACAATCTCCGTGGGATCGACCCTTACTCACGTAAGGCATTACTTGGATGACTCATTGCACTTGCTGGTCAGCTGCGCAGAGTTGTGAGAAAAGTGTGAACTCACGATTTTGTGTACCAAGTATCGATGCTTGTATGTCGTGTTTGAGGTCACTGTTGTTGCCTCAGAAATGGTTCGAATATATGGTTGTGGCGAGCCATGAGGAAAAAGTGGTCTTGACGCGTTTAGTTATGGTTCGACTATTCGAGGTAGGGGAGTCTTTTTAAATTCATTTTACTTTCAAGAGTTGTTACAAGTCGATACTAATGAAAAAAGTATATTTTTGTGATTGAAAAAAATCTGATGCCCTAAGCTGTTCAAGCTGTGATGTTGATGGTTTAATGAACCAGAAGGGATTAAGAGAGGGAAAAAAATAAGTTCTTTTCATTTTGAAAAGAATGAAAAATTCTTTAAAAAATATTTGTTGAGTTATTACACCTTATATACTATGTACTCCCACTAAAAAACACAAGAAGTAAGCCTACATCTACAATTGATAAAAAATAATCTAGGTAATATCCTCATGCAAGCTAGAAGTGTATAAATCTAACAATCCTAGCTTGGAAACATTAGTAATAAAAGGACCCAGTGGCAAAACTTTAGTAAGAAAATCAGCAAGTTGGTCTTTGGAACGAACTTACATAAGATGAATGAGACTAGACAAATGCTTTTCACGAATAATGTGGCAGTCCACTTCAATGTGTTTGGTTCTTTCATGAAAGATGAGATTATTTGCAATGTGAATGGATGACTGGTTATCATAGAATAAAGTGATATACTTTTGAAACAGCAAACTAATAAAATTCATTAAGAAAGATAACCAACTAGCTTCACAAGTGGCAACAGCAAAAACCTATATTCAGCTTCTAAAAAGGACTTGGCAACGGTGGTTTTCTTCTTACTCTTTCAGCTAATGAGAGAGTTCCTAAGCATAAAGCAATAACCGAAAATGGAACGACGAGTATCGGCATATGTAGCCCAATTAGCATCGACAAATCCGGTGAAATACAGATTAGAAGTAGAGGAGAAGAATAGACCAGTTGCAGGCCTGCCTTTTAAATATTGGAGTACGCAGAAAGCAGAGTTAGAGCGTGCTACTTCCATTCCCAAGAAGTATTTGAGATCACCAAGATCCTTTATTTTGAATTTGTCATTGAAAATTGCTTGATGGAATTGATTTTGCCAATGTTATTCCTGGTTAAAACCAAGTCATCAACATATATTAGAATGGCAGTGAAGCTTTCGGATTGTTTCTTGATGATCATAAAAAAATTGCTTATAACCAGCATCAACAAGAGTCTGAGTCAGCTTAATGTTCCATTGTCTTCTTGCTTGCTTAAACCCATATATAGACTTTTGCAATTTACAAACCAAATCTGGTTGTGACACAGCCAAACTGGGTAGTATCTTCATATACTTCCTTGTCCAAATCTCCATGAAGGAAGGCAGTATTGACATCTAGCTATTTCAAATTCCATTTCTTTACAGCTGATATTACTCATTATAAATCAATTTGCATCATTAGAATCTTCATAAAGAGTGTTGAAGTCAAAATGGTCAAAGAGTTAAAGAAGCAAAGTTTGAGTTGAATACAATAATCATCAATTTGCTAGATTTTGCTAGAAGCTAACATATTGGAAGTTTGAATATTTTTCAAGAGAGTAGTACAACTACAACATGCTACAACGTTGAAGAAATTCAAAATAAAATTGAATTGAAATTAGAAATCAAGAAACCTAAATTAGAAGATTATGGAAACTACATAAATACAAGTTGTGTTTCTAACACAAGTTGAAGGAAGATTCATGAAGTCAACTCATGAAATGGTGGTCATTATAAAATTGATTTGTGGTTCATAAATTATTATTTTAGTAGGAAGCATTGCCTATATAAAGGCACATATGCCTTGTGTATTGTGTGTATTCCATAAATGAAATGAATATGTTTCTTTGAAATATTAGAAATTCTCTCCTTATTATTATGAGTGTTGGTGAGTTTGATAGATTGAAAATATGATAGTGTTACTTTTGAGAATGAGCGATCTTGGGGCCAATTAAGTGTGGGTATTATACTTATATTTGGTATCAAAGCTGGTTACTCTAGCGCCTGGTGTTTAAGAGTTTGTGAGGTGTGGAAGAGTTCTCACATAACTGTTGATTCATAGAGTCGGTATGGCAAACACTTTTAATATTGTGTGGTCCGGTCCTAAATTAGATGGAAAACTTGATTATAGTTATTGGAAGACTTTGATGTCTACCCATTTGAAGGCCCGGAACCTATAGAATTTCATTGAACTGAGTTTGTAAGAAGGAGCAGATGCTGCCCAATAGAGGAGAGATGAATTGGCGTTATCTCAAATTCATCAAGGTGTAGATTATACTGTGTTTGGCAAAATAGCAAATGCCAAAAGTGTAAAAGAATCATGGAACACGTTGAAGCTGTCATATAAAGGCGTAGATAAAGCTCAGAAAGCAAAGTTACAGTCTTTGAGAAGAGAATATGAAAGGTAAGAGATGTCTAGCTCAAAAACTGTTGAGCAATATTTTACTCGTGTTACAGATCTTGTCAATAAGATGAGAGTCTGTGGAGAAGATATGCCCGATATCAAAGTGGTGGAGAAAATTCTTCGCACCATGCCGATGAAGTCATGATGATTGCAGAGTTACAGGGAACCATGGAAAGCTAGATCAATAGAATACTAGAGAAGTCAGAAAAATCAACCGAGGAAGCACTGAAAAGTCGAGTGAATTTAAACAATGCTGCAGAATCAAGCCATACACAAGAAGGACGAGGTCATGATTTTAATTTTCAAAGTAAAGGCAGAGGAAGTTTTAGAGGAAGAGGTCGTGGCAATTACAACTAAGGAAGTTACAATAATTTTACACTACCTAATCAAGAAAGAGGTGGAACGAATTTCAGGCCTGTCAACCGAGGAAGAGGTCGAGGCAATTTTTATCAAGAAAGAACCAATTTTAAATGCTTTCATTATGGAAAGTATGGGCACAAAGCAGCAGATTGCAGATTCAAAATGGTGAATAATAATCAAGTACACGTAGAAAATCAGCATCAAAATACTAATGATAATTCGGGTACTCAGACTTTATTTTTACAAGTAATTCATGTGCTGAAGATGAAAATATATGGTACTTGGATAATGCTTACAGTAATCATATGTCTGGTAGAAAGGAGTTATTTTCTTTATTAGATGATTCAGTCAAAATATTATTGAAGTTTGGTAATAGTACAAAGATCCCTATTGAAGGAAAATGGCACATACCAATTAGATTGAAGTATGGTTCTCTGAGTTATATTTCTGATGTTTTCTATGCTCCTGAACTTGATTACAATTTACTAAGTATGAGGCAATTATCTGAGAAGGGATATAAGATGATAACTTATTGTAGATATTGCACTGTATTTGACACCAATGGAAGGTTTATAGATAAATCAAAGATGACTTCAAACAGAATGTTTATGTTAAAAATTCAACATGTTAATCCCTCTTGCATGAGTTCTGTGATACTTGATGAAAACTGGCTGTGGCATATGTGGTTTGGACATTTTCATTTTTCTGGCCTGAACTACCTGTCAAGAAAAGGACTTATTTTTGGTCTACCACGGGTTCATATTCCCAATTATATTTGTGAGATTTGTCAACTGGAAAAGAAGCACAAAGATCCATTCCCTATAAGAAATTCATGGAGAGCTAGAAGATTACTTGAAATTGTGTATTCAGATCTTTGTTCTGTAGAAGTTTCAAGTAACGGTGGTAGTAGGTACTTTATCACTTTTATTGATGATTTTAATAGATATATATGGGTATACTTTCTGAAGCAAAAATCAGAAGCATGTGATGTCTTTAAGACATTCAAGGCGTGTATCAAAAAACAAAGTGGTTGTAAAATTAAAATTCTCAGGATAGACAGAGGAACAGAATATCTTGCGTGTTCTAATTACTTTAAGCAACACGAAATTCAACACCAACTAACAACTAGATATACTCCTCAACAAAATAGAGTTGCAGAAAGAAAGAATAGAACCATCATGGATATGGTCAGATGCATGCACAGGTTAAAATAAATGCCTAAAGAATTTTGGGCAGAAGCAGTCGTAACAACAGTTCATATTTTAAACAGGTGTCCAACAAAGAGTGTTCGAGATAAAACTCCATAGGAAGCTTGGAGTGGAAAACAGCCTTCCATCCATTATTTCAGAGTCTTTGGGTGTATAGCTTATGCCCACGTACTAGATCAATAAAGGAAGAAGTTAGATGACAAAGGTGAGAAGTGTATCTTTATCGACTATAGCACAGACTCAAAAGCATACAAGCAATATAATCCAGAAACCAAGAAAGTAATCATCAACAGAGACGTGACATTTGACGAGAAAGGCATGTGGGACTGGGATACAAAGACAGAAAAGTAACCAATTGTAATTTAAAATACATGTGATGATGAAGAAGAAAGACAACTGAATACAACTGAACAACCAGAATCATCTAGAAGACCTTAAAGAGAGTGGAGACTACCTGATAGATTAGCAGATTATGAAGTTGGCAATGACAATGATCTATCTGATGAAGAAATCATAAATTTTGCTCTATTTTCAAATTGTGAGCCGTTGAACATTCAAGAAGCCTCTAAAGACAACAATTAGAAGAAAGTAATGGATGAGAATATTCATGCCATTGAAAAGAATGACACATGGAAGCTGACAGAATCGCCAGCAGATAAGAAGCCGATTAGAGTAAAGTGGGTTTACAAAACTAAGTACAAACCCAACGGTGAAGTTGATCGTTTCAAAGCAAGATTAGTTGCTAAGGGATATAAACAAAAGCCAAGCATCGATTATTTTGAAGTATTTGCTTCTGTTGCTAGATTAGATAGTATTCGTATGATTATTTTACTCTCGGCTCAAAATAAGTGGAAGATACATCAAATGGATGTTAAGTATGCATTTCTAAGTGGCACTTTAAAAGAATAAGTGTATGTTGAGTAACCTGCAGGATATGAAGTTCTTGGAGAAGAAGATAAAGTTTACAAGTTGAAGAAAGCTTTGTACGTGTTAAAGCAAGCACCAAGAGTGTGGTATAAGAAGATTGATTTCTTATTTCACTCAGAATGGTTTCAAAAGATGTCCATTTGAGCATACGCTTTATATCAAGTTCGTTGAACCTGGAGATATCTTGATCGTGTGTCTTTATATTGATGATTTAATCTTTACTAGAAATAATTTGAAGATAATTGTAGAATATAGGGAGGCTATGATAAAGCACTTTGAAATGACGGATATGGACTTGATATCTTATTTTCTTGGCATCGACATTCTTCAAAAAGATGATGGAATTTTCATTTCTCAAAGAAAATATGCAAATGATATTTTGAAGAAATTTTAGATGGAATATTCAGAGCCAGACCCTACTCCAGTCGAAGAGAAGTTCAAGTTGTTGAGAAAAGATAAAGGAAGAATGATAAATTCTACATATTACAAAAGCTTGATTAGAAATCTGAGGTACTTAACTACAACCAGACTAAATATTGTGTTTGGAGTTAGTTTGCTTGGCAGATTCATAGAGGAACCTTGTACCAACCATTTACAAGCAGCAAAACGGATTCTTCGATATATCAAAGGTATTTTAAATGATGGTATTTATTATGAAAATACTAATGAAGTGAATATTGTTAGTTATACTGATAGTGATTGGGTTGGAGATATAGAAACAAGAAAAAGTACTTCGAAATTTGCATTTCATCTTGGTTCTAGTGCAATCTCATGGTCATCAAAGAAATAACCAGTAGTAGCACTTTCTACAGCAGAAGTAGAATATATAGCAGCAGCAAGTTATGCAACACAAGCAGTTTGGCTAAGAAGAATTCTTGAGGAATTGAATGAGAAACAAAGTACTCCAACAACAATATTTTGCGATAACAAGTCTGCTATTGCACTTTGCAAAAATTCAGTATTCCATGGAACATCAAAGCATATTGATATTCAGTTTCATAAAATAAGAGAGTTGGTAAATGAGAAAAAAGTTGAGATCGACTATTGTCCTACAAAGGACCAAGTTGCAGATATCTTTACAAAATCGTTGAAGACAGAGTTATTTTACAAGTTGAAAAAGATGCTTGGAATAATTAATTTTGCAAGCTTGATTTAAGAGAGGCAATATTATTCATTATAAATCAATTTGCATCATTAGAATCTTCATGAAGAGTGTTGAAGTCAAAATGGTCAAAGAGTTAAAGAAGCAAAGTTTGAGTTGAATACAATAATCATCAATTTGCTAGATTTTTCTAGAAGCTAACATATTGAAAGTTTGAAGATTTTTCAAGAATATTCAAGAGAGTAGTACAATTACAACATGCTACAAAATTGAAGAAATTCAAAATAAAATTGAATTGAAATTGGAAACCAAGCAACCTAAATTAGAAGATTATGGAAACTACATGAATGCAAGTTGTGTTTCTAGCACAAGTTGAAGGAAGATTCATGAAGCCAACTCATGAAATGGTAGTCATTACAAAATTGATTTGTGGTTCATAAATTATTATTTTAGTAGGAAGCGTTGCCTATATAAAGGCACATATGCCTTGTGTATTGTGTGTGTTCTATAAATGAAATGAATAAGTTTCTTTGAAATATTAGAAATTCTCTCCTTGTTATTATGGGTGTTGGTGAGTTTGAGAGATTGAAAATATGATAGTATTACTTATGAGAATGAGTGATCTTGGGGCCAATTAAGTGTGGGTATTATACTTACAGCTGCTAATGCTAACAGTACTCGTAAAGTAGTCATTTTGACAACTGGACTAAAAGTATCACCGTAATCCACTCCTTGTACTTGAGTGAATTCTTTTGCAACTAGCCTTGCTTTGTGCCTTTCTATGGTGCCATCGACATTGAATTTTACCCGAAAAATTCATTTACAACCCACAACTTTCTTGCCTTTTGGGAGTTCAGTGAGACACCAAGTTCTGTTCTGATCTAGAGCTATCAATTCAGCTTGCATTGCTTTTCTCCAACATTCATGTGCAGCCACTTCCTCATAAGTGCTAGGTTCTGTATTTGAGGTGATGGCTAGAGAAAAGGGACTTATATTTTAGGATTAGTTTATCACATGACAAGTGTTGTGAGATAGGATATAAAGAGTTAGAGTTGACTAAGTTGCTAGAGTGAGTTGCGTGGGTTATCATACAATGGTAGTCCTTCAAATAAGCAGATGATTTCTTCTAGTGATGCAGTCAAGTGTGATGTCGTAGTTTTGTGATGCAGGTGCATTGTTACTGTGTGGTGTGGTAATTTGTGCAATGGTGTGTGAAGAATTTGGTAAGTGCGTTGAACTTGAGAAATGTTCATTTAAATCTATTAGTGTGGTATGTGTGGGTGATTGCAAATAATGTGTGGATGGTATATCATATTGAAAAAGATCAATGCATTGTGGAGTACGAGTGGGTACCGCAAGAATGTCAGCGCTAGTGGAATGTGAAAATGGGTGGTGCACGAAATTGTGATCATCAATGGCGCCATCAACATGGTACGCTCAATTGCAATCTCAACTCTTTATCACAACTTCGCATAACTAACCAGCAAGTGCACTTGGTCGTCCAAGTAATAAACCTTACGCGAGTAAGGGTCGATCCCACGGAGATTGTTGGTATGAAGCAAGCTATGGTCATCTTGTAAATCTCAGTCAGGCAGATTTAAATGGTTATGGAGGATTGATAATTAAAAGATGAATAAAACATAAAATAAAGATAGAGATACTTATGTAATTCATTGGTGAGAATTTCAGATAAGCGTATGGAGATACTTTGTCCCTTCCGTCTCTCTACTTTCCTACTGTCTTCATCTAATCCTTCTTACTCCTTTCCATGGCAAGCTGTATGTTGGGCATCACCATTGTCAATGGCTATAGTCCCATCCTCTCAGTGAAAATGTTCAACGCACTCTGTCACAGCACGGCTATTCATCTGTCGGTTCTCGATCATGTCGGAATAGAATCCAGTGATTCTTTTGCGTCTGTCACTAATGCCCCACAATCGCGAGTTTGAAGCTCGTCACAGTCATTCAATCCTTGAATCCTACTCAGAATACAACAGACAAGGTTTAGACCTTCCGGATTCTCAAGAATGCCGGCATCAATTCTAGCTTATACCACAAAGATTCTAATTAAGGAATCCAAGAGATATCCACTCAAGCCTTGTTTGCATGTAGAACGGAAGTGGTTGTCAGGCACGCGTTCATAAGTGAGAATGATGATGAGCGTCACATAATCATCACATTCATCATGTTCTTGGGTGTAAATGAATATCTTAGAACAAGAATAAGCTAAATTGAATAGGAGAACAATAGTAATTGCATTAATACTCGAGGTACAGTAGAGCTCCACACCTTAATCAATGGTGTGTAAAAACTCCACCGTTGAAAATACATAAGAACAAGGTCTAGGCATGGTCATGAGGCCAGCCCCCATGATCTAAGAACTAGACGTCCAAAGATGATCCTAAGATCTAAATTGATCAAAAGATGAAAATACAATAGCAAAAGGTCCTACTTATAGAGAACTAGTAGCTTAGGGTTTACAAATATGAGTAAATGACGTAAAAATCCACTTCTGGGCCCACTTGGTGTGTGCTTGGGCTGAGCATTGAAGCTTCTATGTGTAGAGACTTTTCTTGGAGTTAAACGCCAGCTTTTGTGCCATTTTGGGCGTTTAACTCCCACTTCTGTGCCAGTTCCGGCGTTAAACGCCAGGCAGTCTTGAGCTGATTTGGAACGCCGGTTTGGGCCATCAAATCTCAGAAAAAGTATGGACTATTATATATTGCTGGAAAGTCCAAGATGTCGACTTTCCAATGCAATTGAGAGCACGCGAATTGGGCTTCTGTAGCTCCAGAAAATCTACTTCGAGTGCAGGGAGGTCAGAATCCAACAGCATCTGCAGTTCTTTTCAGCCTCTGAATCAGATTTTTGCTCAGGTCCCTCAATTTCAGCCAGAAAATACCTGAAATCACAAAAAAACACACAAACTCATAGTAAAGTCCAGAAAAGTGAATTTTAAATAAAAACTAATAAAAATATAATAAAAACTAACTAAAACATACTAAAAACATACTAAAAATAATGCCAAAAAGCGTTTAAATTATCCGCTCATCACAACACCAAACTTAAATTGTTGCTTGTCCCCAAGCAACTGAAAATCAAATAGGATAAAAAGAAGAGAATATACAATGAATTCCAAAAACATCTATGAAGATCAGTATTAATTAGATGAGCGGGGTTTTTAGCTTTTTGCCTCTGAATAGTTTTGGCATCTCACTTTATCCTTTGAATTTCAGAATGATTAGCTTCTATAGGAACTCAGAATCCGGATAGTGTTATTGATTCTCCTAGTTAAGTATGATGATTCTTGAACATAGCTACTTTATGAGTCTTGGCCGTG
>NC_029773.3:25679833-25680206 GCF_000817695.3 Arachis duranensis | reverse complement strand
TTCACGCCACAAGCACATGGTTAGGGACAACTTGGTTTAGCCGCTTAGGCCAGAATGTTATTCCTGTAGGCCCTCCTATCCACTGATGCTCAAAGCCTTGGATCCTTTCTTTTTTTTCTTTCGCATATACTCCCTCTTTTTTTTCTGCAAACTTTTCACTGCTTTTTTTTGCTTCAAGAATCAATTTGATGATTTTTCAGATCCTCAGTAACATTTCTCCTTTTCCATCATTCTTTCAAGAGCCAACAATTTTAACATTCATGAACAACAAATTCAAAAGACATATGCACTATTCAAGCATACATTCAGAAGTCAAAAGTATTGCCACCACATCAAAATAATTAATCTGTTATAAAATTTGAAATTCATGCAA
>NC_029773.3:25677261-25679663 GCF_000817695.3 Arachis duranensis | reverse complement strand
AAATTTCGAAAAACAGGAAATTAAAGAACAAGGAGATTAAAGAACGGGTCCACCTTAGTGATGGCGGCTTGTTCTTCCTCTTGAAGATCTTATGGAGTGCTTGAGCTCCTCAATGTCTCTTCCTTGCCTTTGTTGATCTTCTCTCATGATTCTTTGATCTTCTCTAATTTCATGGAGGAGAATGGAATGTTCTTGGTGCTCCACCCTTAGTTGTCCCATATTGGAACTCAATTCTCCTAGGGAGGTGTTGATTTGCTCCCAATAGTTTTGTGGAGGAAAGTGCATCCCTTGAGGCATCTCAGGGATTTCATGATGAGGAATTTCCTCATGTCCATGAGTGGGATATCTTGTTTGCTCCATCCTCTTCTTAGTGATGGGCTTGTCCTCATTAATGAGGATGTCTCCCTCTATATTAATTCCAACTGAATTACAGAGGTGACAAATGAGATGAGGGAAGGCTAACCTTGCCAAGGTAGAGGACTTGTCCACCACCTTATAAAGTTCTTGGGATATAACCTCATGAACTTTTACTTCCTCTCCAATCATGATGCTATGAATCATGATAGCCCGGTCTATAGTAACTTCAGACCGGTTGCTAGTGGGAATGATTGAGCGTTGGATAAACTCCAACCATCCCCTGGCCACGGGCTTGAGGTCATGCCTTCTCAGTTGAACCGGCTTTCCTCTTGAATCTCTTTTCCATTGAGCGCCCTCTTCACAAATGTCTATGAGGACTTGGTCCAACCTTTGATCAAAGTTGACCCTTCTAGTGTAAGGGTGTTCATCTCCTTGCATCATGGGCAAGTTGAATGCCAACCTTACATTTTCCGGACTAAAATCTAAGCATTTCCCCCAAACCATTGTAAGCCAATTCTTTGGATCTGGGTTCACACTTTGATCATGGTTCTTGGTAATCTATGCATTGGCATAGAACTCTTGAACCATTAAGATTCCGACTTGTTGAATGGGGTTGGTAATAACTTCCCAACCTCTTCTTTGGATCTCATGTCGGATCTCCGGATATTCACTCTTTTTGAGTTTGAAAGGGACCTCGGGGATCACCTTCTTCATGGCCACAACTTCATAGAAGTGGTCTTGATACACCCTTTAGATGAATCTCTCCATCTCCCATGACTCGGAGGTGGAAGCTTTTGCCTTCCCTTTCCTCTTTCTAGAGGTTTCTCCGGCCTTAGATGCCAAAAATGGTTATGGAAAAATGAAAAGCGACGCTTTTACCACACCAAACTTAGAAGGTTTGCTCGTCCTCGAGCAAAAGAAGAAAGAAGAGAGTAGAAGAAGAAGAAAAAGAGGAGATGGAGGGGGCTTTGTGGTTTAGCCAAGGGGGAGAAGTAGTGTTTAGGTTGTGTGAAAATGAAGGAGTGAAGAAGGATTTATATATGGGTGGAGAGGGGGGTAGGGTTCGGCCATTATGGGTGGGTTTGGGAGGGAAAGTGGTTTGAATTTGGATGGTGAGGTAGGTGGGGTTTTATGAAGGATGGATGTGAATGGTGAAGAGAATGGTGGAATTTGATAGGTGAGGGATTTTTGGGGAAAAGGTATTGAGGTGATTGGTGAATGGGTGAAGAAGAGAGAGAGTGGTGGGGTAGGTGGGGATCCTGTGGGGTCCACAGATCCTGAGGTGTCAAGGATAGCTCATCCCTGCACCAAGTGGCATGCAAAAATGCCTTTTCTGCCAATCCTAGCGTTAAATGCCGGGCTTCTACCCCTTTCTGGCGTTTAACGCCAGCTTCTTGCCCATTCCTGGCGTTAAACGCCAGTCTGGTGCCCCTTTCTGGCGTTAAACGCCCAGAATAGTGCCAGACTGGGCGTTAAACGCCCATTTGCTGCCCTTACTGGCGTTTAAACGCCAGTAAGTTTTTCCTCCAGGGTGTGCTGTTTTTCATTCTGTTTTTGCTTTTTCAATTGTTTTTGTGACTTCACATGATCATCAACCTACAGAAAACATAAAATAACAAAAGGAAAATAGATAAATATAACATTGGATTGCCTCCCAACAAGCGCTTCTTTAATGTCAGTAGCTTGACAGTGGGCTCTCATGGAGCCTCACAGATGTTCAGAGCAATGTTGGAATCTCCCAACACCAAACTTAGAATTTGACTGTGGGGGTTCAACACCAACTTAGAATTTGGTTGTGGCCTCCCAACACCAAACTTAGAGTTTGACTGTGGGGGCTCTGTTTGACTCTGTTTTGAGAGAAGCTCTTCATGCTTCCTCTTCATGGTTACAGAGGGATATCCTTGAGCCTTAAACACAAAGGATTCTTCATTCACTTGAATGATCAATTCTCCTCTATCAGCATCAATCACAGCCTTTGCTGTGGCTAGGAAGGGTATGCCAAGGATGATGGATTCATCCATGCACTTCCCAGTCTCTAGGACTAT
>NC_029773.3:25676074-25677201 GCF_000817695.3 Arachis duranensis | reverse complement strand
TTTACCAGAACATTCTCTACAAGTCCATAAGCTTGTTTTCTTGAATTGTCTGCCATCTCTAATGAGATTCTTGTTACTTGCACCTCAAAGATCCCTAGCTTCTCCATTACAGAGAGAGGCATGAGGTTGATGATTGACCCTAGGTCACACAGAGCCTTCTTGAAGGTCATGGTGCCTATTGTACAAGGTATTGAAAACTTTCCAGGGTCCTGTCTCTTTTGAGGTAATCTCTGCCTAGTCAAGTCATCCAGTTCTTTGGTGAGCAAAGGAGGTTCATCCTCCCAAGTCTCATTACCAAATAACTTGTCATTTAGTTTCATGATTACTCCAAGGTACTTAGCAACTTGCTCTTCAATGACATCTTCATCCTCTTCAGAGGAAGAATACTCATCAGAGCTCATGAATGGCAGAAGTAAATCCAATGGAATCTCTATGGTCTCAGTGTGAGCCTCAGATTCCTATGGTTCCTCATCAGGGAACTCATTGGAGGCCAGTGGACGTCCATTGAGGTCTTCCTCAGTGGCGGTCACTGTCTCTTCCTCCTCTCCAATTTTGGCCATGTTGATGGCCTTACACTCTCCTTTTGGATTCTCTTCTATATTGCTTGGAAGAGTACTAGGAGGGAGTTCAGTAACTTTCTTACTCAGCTGACCCACTTGTGCCTCCAAGTTTCTAATCGAGGACCTTGTTTCAGTCATGAAACTTTGGATGGTTTTGATTAGATCAGAGACCATGGTTGCTAAGTCAGAGTGGCTCTACTTAGAATTCTCTGTCTGTTGCTGAGAAGATGATGGAAAAGGCTTGCCATTGCTAAACCTGTTTCTTCTACCATTATTGTTGTTGAAACCTTGTTGAGGTCTCTGTTGATTCTTCCATGAGAGATTTGGATGATTTCTCCATGAAGGATTATAGGTGTTTCCATAGGGTTCTCCCATGTAATTCACCTCTTCCATTGATGGGTTCTCAGGATCATAAGCTTCTTCTTCTGATGAAGCGTCCTTAGTACTGCCTGGTGCAGCTTGCATTCCAGACAGACTTTGAGAAATCATATTGACTTGTTGAGTCAGTATTTTGTTCTGAGCCAATATGGCATTCAGAGTATCAATCTCAAGAACTCCTTTCTTCTG
>NC_029773.3:25673898-25675552 GCF_000817695.3 Arachis duranensis | reverse complement strand
AAAATCACCCAGCACCTTCCTTGCATTGTTGGCATTGTTGTTGTTTTTGGCTGCCATGTCTTCTTCTAGTTTGAAGATTTCTGTTAGGTCCTCTACAGAGAGTAGTGCTCTAGCTTCTCTTAGCTTTCACTTCAAGGTCCTTTCAGGTTCAGGGTCAGCCTCAACAAGAATGCTTTTGTCTTTGCTCCTGCTCATATGAAAGAGAAGAGAACAAGAAAATATGGAATCCTCTATGTCACAGTATAGAGATTCCTTGAGATGTCAAAGGAAAAGAAGAATAGAAGGAGGGGGTAGAAGAAGAAGAATTCGAACTTATCAAGAGAGATAGAGTTCGAATTGTTGATAGTGGAGGAGTGTTAGTCCATAAATAGAAGAATGTGAGAAGAGGGGAAGAATTTTTTTGAAATTAAGGTAAAAGATTTTAAAATAATTAAAAGAAATTTTGAAAATTTGATTGATGATTTTCGAAAACTAAGATTGAGAAAGAAATAAAGTAATTTTTTTGAAAAAGATTTTGAAATTAGAAATCAAAAAGATATGATTTGAAAACTATTTTGAAAAAGATGTGATTGAGAAGATATGATTGAAAAGTTATGGTTTTAAAAAGATATGATTGAAAAACAATTTAAAAAGATTTGATTTTTTTTAAATTAATGACTTGGCTAACAAGAAATTTAAAAGATATGATTCAGACATTAAACCTTTCTCAACAGAAAAGGCAACACACTTGAAATGTTGAATCAAATCATTAATTGTTAGCAAGTATTTTTGAAAAATGGAAAGAAATTGATTTTGAAAATATATGACTGAAAAGATATGATTTGAAAAAGATTTGATTTTAAAAAATTATGGAAACATGAAAAAAATTTGAATTAAAAACAAAATCTTCCCTCTTGTGCCATCCTGGCATTAAACGCCCAGAATGGTATCCATTCTGGTGTTTAACGCCCAAAATGCTACCCTTTTGGGTGTTAAACGCCCAGCCAGATACCCTGGCTGGCGTTTAAACGCCAGTTTTCCTTCCTCACTGGGCGTTTTGAACGCCCAGCTTTTTCTATGTGATTCCTCTGATGTATGTTCTGAATCTTCAATTCTCTATATTATTGACTAGAAAAGACACAGTTTTGAAAAATTTTTGGATTTTTAATGATGAGGAATAATCAAAATGCAACTAAAATCAAATAAACAATGCATGCAAGACACCAAACTTAGAAGTTTGTATACTACTGACACTAACAAATTGAGAATGCATATGAGAAACAACAAAACACACAAAACAAGAGAATTTAAAGATCAGAGCAAGTAAATCATCAAGAACAACTTGAAGATCAATGTAGACACATGAAAAATGCAAGAAGAACAGAAACATGCAATTGACACCAAACTTAAAATGAGACACTAGACTCAAACAAGAAACATAAAATATTTTTTATTTTTATGACTTTGTAATTTTTTTTTTGGATTTTTCGAAAATTATGTGGAGAAAGAAAAATAAGGATATCAAAATTCTTAATGAGAATTCCAGGAATCATGCAATGTTAGTCTAAAGCTTCAGTCTAAAAAGATTAGACATGGCTAGCCAAGCCTCAGCAGGACATCGCATTCAAGAGCTAAATTGATGAAAATCAATCAGCTTTGGTGATGATAAGAACAT
>NC_029773.3:25635553-25673715 GCF_000817695.3 Arachis duranensis | reverse complement strand
GCGAGTAAGGGTTGATCCCACAGAGATTGTTGGTATGAAGTAAGCTATGGTCATCTTGTAAATCTCAGTCAGGCAGATTCAAATGGTTATGGAGGATTAATGATTAAAAGATAAATAAAACATAAAATAAAGATAGAGATACTTATGTACTTCATTGGTGAGAATTTCAGATAAGCGTATGGAAATGCTTTGTCCCTTCCGTCTCTCTGCTTTCCTACTGTCTTCATCCAATCCTTCTTACTCCTTTCCATGGCAAGCTGTATGTTGGGCATCACCGTTGTCAATGGCTACAGTCCTGTCCTCTCAGTGAAAATGTTCAATGCGCTCTGTCACAGCACGGCTATTCATCTGTCGGTTCTCGATCATGTCGGAATAGAATCCAGTGATTCTGTTGCGTCTGTCACTAACGCCCCACAATCATGAGTTTGAAGCTCGTCACAGTCATTCAATCCTTGAATCCTACTCAGAATACCACAGACAAGGTTTAGACCTTTCGGATTCTCAAGAATGCCAGCATCAATTCTAGCTTATACCATGAAGATTCTGATTAAGGAATCCAAGAGATATCCACTCAAGCCTTGTTTGCATGTAGAACGGAAGTGGTTGTCAGGCACGCGTTCATAAGCGAGAATGATGATGAGCATCACATAATCATCACATTCATCATGTTCTTGGGTGCAAATGAATATCTTAGAACAAGAATAAGCTGAATTGAATAGAAGAACAATAGTAATTGCATTAATACTCGAGGTACAGCAGAGCTCCACACCTTAATCTATGTTGTGTAGAAACTCCACCGTTGAAAATACATAAGAACAAGGTCTAGGCATGGCCGTGAGGCTAGCCCCCATGATCTAAGAACTAGACGTCCAAAGATGATCCTAAGATCTAAATTGATCAAAAGATGAAAATACAATAGCAAAAGGTCCTACTTATAGAGAACTAGTAGCTTAGGGTTTACAAATATGAGTAAATGACGTAAAAATCCACTTCCGGGCCCACTTGGTGTGTGCCTGGGATGAGCATTGAAGCTTCTATGTGTAGAGACTTTTCTTGGAGTTAAACGTCAGTTTTTGTGCCATTTTGGGCGTTTAACTCCCACTTTTGTGCCAGTTCCGGCGTTAAACGCCGGGCAGTCTTGAGCTGATTTGGAACGCCAATTTGGGCCATCAAATCCCGGGAAAAGTATGAACTATTATATATTTCTGGAAAGCTCAGGATGTATACTTTCCAACGCAATTGAGAGCGCACCAATTGGGTGTCTGTAGCTTCATAAAATTCACTTCGAGTGCAGGGAGGTTAGAATCTAACAGCATCTGCAGTCCTTTTCAGCCTCTGAATCAGATTTTTGCTCAGGTCCCTCAATTTCAGCCAGAAAATACCTGAAATCACAAAAAAACACACAAACTCATAGTAAAGTCCAGAAAATTAAATTTTAAATAAAAACTAATAAAAATATAATAAAAACTAACTAAAACATACTAAAAACATATTAAAAACAATGCCTAAAAGCGTATAAATTATCCGCTCATCACTGGGCAGCCTATTAATTTAGTGAATAGCGTGAGTAACTGCGTATTACCAAAAATAATGTAGAATTCCTTATTGAAATAATAGTCCTCTAGCAACACCTAAAATGTGCTGGTATTTTCGCTCTACAATCCTGTTTTGCTCTGGTGTTTCTACACAAGGAGTTTGGTGTAAAATGCCAGTTGATGCAAAAAAATATTTTAGAGTGAATTCTGTCCCATTGTCAGTCCTTATACACTTAACTTGTTTTTCAAATTATACTCTGATAAAATTCACAAAATTAATAACCAATTTGTGATGCCTCAGATTTGGTTTTCATAAAAAAAATTCAAGTGAATCTGCTCTTGCCATCCACCACAGTCAAAAGATAATTTCTTTCATTTTGCAAAATGACATGAGTCACAAGGAAGTTTTGAAGCAATATAATCTATAAAAAGATAATATTTCTTCAGTAAAATCAATTTATGCATGGGTATGTGTCCTAATTTAAGATGACAAATGTTGTGCTCAGTGTGTGAATGTGTTGTGGGATGCCAATGAAGCTTGCTTTGTTGGAGGAGGGGGAAAGTGAGAGAATTTCGGTTCTCTACTGATGAGCGGATATTTTATACACTTTTTGGCATCATTTTCATATTGTTTTAGTTATGTTTTGTTTAAGTTTTATTATGTTTTCATAAGTTTTAGTGCGAAATTCATATTTTTGGATTCTACTTTGAGTTGTTGTGTTTTCTGAAGATTTCAGATAATTTCTGACTGAAATTGAGGAGCTTTGGCAAAGTCTGATTCAAAGGCAAGGAAAGCATAGCAGATTCTGTTAGATTCTAACCTTCATGCACTCAAATGAACATTTCTGGAGCTACAAAGGTCAAAATAACGTTTTCTTAATAGCGTTGGAAAGCTAACTTTTAGAGCTTTCCAGAAATATATAATGGTATATACTTTTTTTTGAAGGAGCCTGCCCATATTGGGCATTGAACGCCAAGGAGCTACCCCCTGGCTGGCGTTCAATGCCCCAAGGAAACAAGCTAACGTTGAACGCCCAAGAATCACCCCCTTTGTGGCGTTCAACGCCCACCAAGAAGAAAGGCAGCACCAATCACCCCCTAATGGGTGTTCAATGCCCATTTCTCAAAGTTGGACGCCAAACTCAGCCCAAGTACTCAACCAAAGTGGGCCCAAGGATGGATTTTCGCACCTCTAGTCTAGTCTGTCATACTTTTTGTACTTCTTAGTTATTATATTAGTATTTAAAGAGGAAGATCACCCATATTTAGGATCTTCTGCCTCATCTTTACCTTTTTCACGTTTCACATAACTTCTGTAAAGTATGAGCAACTAAACCTCCTAAGTTAGGGTTAAGAGCTCTACTGATTCTCACGGATTAATAATATTGCTGTTTCTATTTCAATACACGTTTGATTCCATTCTCTTGTGCATTTTCGTTCTTCATCTCATGAATTGTGGTTGACCCGTGACAATCATCCTTGTTATACATGAGTTCCATGTGAGTCCTGACCCAGATAGCATTGAACCACAGCTAGAGAGTGCACTGCGGATTCCAAGAGCGTGCTTGGGTGACTTTGGATACGTGACATATAATCCCATTGACCGTGGGTTACTCAGGTTTCTGTGGCATTAAGGCTAGAGTTTGAGAAGTAGCGTTCCCTGATCCAAAAAATCCAACCTTGTCTATGGCATTTTGAGTCGGATCGCGAAGGGGAGTGGATTGTTTAGGTCTTCACCTTCGACTATAGTGGGAAGCCATGAGTTAACTTGATGAGGATGCTACATGAGTTGCTCGGATATGGTGGACTGTTACGATTTAGAAGAGACTAACTTGATGAGGATGTTACATTAGTTAGTCAATTACGGCTGCCATTGAATGAATCATTCGTTATCGAAGTAGACAGTAAGAAAAGTTAATCCGAAAAGAATACGTATCTCCGAAGCCTTAACTGAATATCTATCATTATTTTTACACTAATCTGGTATCTCGTTTCTTTTACTATTTCGTTTATGCTTCTTAAACAAACAACCATCTTTTCTAATCGTCTGACTAAGATTGATAAGATATCCATTGTTTGCTTAATCCGACAATCTCTGTGGGATTTGACCCTCACTCACTTGAGGTATTACTTGGACGACTCGATGCACTTGTCGGTTTAGTTGTTCGGAGTTCAATTTCGCACACCAAGTTTTTGGCGCCATTGTCGGGGATTGTTCGAGTTTGACAAACTATTGGACTATCTTGTTGCTTAGATTTTATATTCTTCAAGGTTTAGTTACTCTTTTAATTGTATCTTTTGTTTTCTTTTGCAAAAATTTTTTAAAACCTTCTCTTTTCTTTAGTAATTTTTGTCTTTTGTTTGAGTCTTGTGTCAGTTTTTAAGTTTGGTGTCCCCCTTGTTTTCTTAAAAATTTAAAAATTGTTCTTGAGTGTTTTTTATTGTGTTCGAATTGTTCTTGGTTATTTTTCTTGTTTGATTTTAAAAATTTTAAGTTTGCTGTCTTTTGGTGTTTTTCTTTCAAATTTTCAAAAATTTGTGTCCTTGGATCTTAAATATTTAAGTTCGGTATTTTTTAGTTGTTTTTTTTTTCCTTAAAATTCGAAAATCCAAAATGTTTTTCTTTTATCTTTGTTTAAATTTTCGAAAATCTTGTTATCATTTCTTATTTTGATTTAGAAGTTTTAAGTTTGGTGTTTTCTTATTAGTAACGTTTAAATTTTAAATTTTATCTTTTCAAATCTTTTTCAAATCTTTATCTTATCTTTTTATCTTTCTTTAAATTTCAAAAATCCTATCTTATCTTACTTTAATTTCAAATCTTAAAATTCAATTTCAAAATTAAAAATTAAAAATTTAAATTTCAAATTTTAAAACCAAATCTTTTTCAAAAATCAAATTTCAAATCTTATCTTTTCAATTCTTTTTCAAATATTTATCATATCTTCTTGCTTTAAGTCCTTCCTATCTTATCTTCTTTTTAAATTTAAAACTTTTAAATTCCAAGTCTTTACTTTCTTTTAAAATTAAATTTCAAAAATCAAATATTTTAATTTGTTTTCAATTCTTGTTTATTAGTTAGTTACTTGTTTTACCTTATTCTCTTTCTATTTCCTTTCTCTTTCTTCTTTTTTTTTGAAAACTTCCTAACTACTTTCTCTCACCTATTTTTGAAAACCACAATTAATTTTCAAATCATGGATACTAATAAGAAATTATTAGGGACTTGGTAGTTGGTGCGGATTTTGAGAATACCCACAAATGAACCGGCAAGTGCACCGGGTCGTCCAAGTAATACTTCAGGTAAGTGATGGTCGATCCCACGAGGACTGAGAAACTGAGCAACAATGGTCAACTGATTAGCTTAGTTAGGTGAATGAAAAAGTTAGTTTTGTGGGTTTTAAAAGCATTAAACAATAAAACAAGAGTAAAGAAAGCAAATAATGAGTTTGGTATAGAAATAAATGAGAGAAATAGTTAAAGTATCGGAGATATTCACTTTTCTAGATTAAGGTTTTTTACCAACTATTTTAGTCATGCAAGATTCATTTCATGGCAAACTGTAATTAACTAAACCCTAATCTCTTAGTGATTTAGTCTCCTCTAACCTTCATCTACCATCAATCCCTTGGTCACTTGATTCCGATTATAGGATTAAGTTCAAATCTAGTTTATGGCCACAAAAATCCTAATTACCCAAGACTAAATGGATTATATGTCACATATCTAGATTAGTTCAAATAATTAGCAATTTAGGAGGAATTTACTTTCAAGCTGTGCTCAGGTGAGAAACCTCTCCCAAGGGTCACAAAAACGAATCTAGAATAAGGATCATACTCCCGTTCCACCCAAATTCATAAAATTAAGAACGAAAGTAATCATTGAAATTGAATCAGTACATTAATTAAAACAAAAAAGTAATAGTCTTAATCCATAGAAATAAATAGAGCTCCTAACCTTTACTAAAGAGGTTTAGTGGCTCATGACTTACTGAGAAAACAAGGGTTCTGAAAGGTGTCAAAGTGCAGGAGTGAGAAGATCTCCCTAAAGGGTGAATCTCCTCCCTTTTTTATCTAACCTAGTTTGATTTGAAAATAAAATAAAATAATAAATCCTAAAACTAAAAGATATTGTTTGTAAATAAAAATTACAAAAATAAAAGATAAGATAACTAATAAAGGCTAAATCCACTGGAAGATGCTTCCTTGATGGGCTTCACTTTGGACTTCCTATAGCGCCTAAAGAGGGCAGGAGTGTTGCTGCTTTATAAGGCTTACTGGCACTAAACGACAGCTTGGTGTTCAGCACCCAATGGGATAGCTCCAAATCTTCTCCTTTTTGCTCAAAACTCTGTCAAATTGCTTCGAATTTCACCTGAAATCATAAAAAATACAAAAACAACTCAAAGTAACATCCAAAAAAGATTTTGGCACTAAAATAATATAAAACGTAATAAATTCTAACTGAAAACAACAAGAAAATAAGTGGAAAAGGGTACAAGATGCTCACGCATCAGTATTATGAGGTGTCCAAAGTCCCACATTGGATATTATGGGATGCTTGATGTTGTATTTAAAGAAAGTGATTTTTCTTGCTTAACAGCTGACTTTTAAGATGTGAGTTCTCACTTTCCTTAAGTACTTAAAAGAAATCAAATTAATATTCTAATTTGGCCACATATATTTTGCTCAAATATGGACCGTTCATATGACTGTTTGTTTCTTACATCCATCCACTTTATATGTATAGAAACCTTTTTCATTAAATTGCTCTGGATACATTCATTTATAATCTTATTCTAGAAATATGAACTGTTCTCCATCCATGAGGCTTATACATATAATTTTTTTATCACGTTTTTTAAATTGTCACTGCAGGAGATTTTTTTCTCAAGACAACCACATTGTCTAATTCAAATGAAAATGTTGGGCTAAAAGAACTTTTTGCAAAGCATGATTTGAATGAAAATGTCCTGGGAATGCAATTTTGTGAAGCCTTATCAATTGTTCGAGCTACTACTGGTTCTGATGCTGGTCAGGTGATACCTTCAACTGCAAGAACAATTCAAAAGTCACAATGTTCGGTTAATGTACCTTCAGATGAATTTTTGAAGATTGTGAAAAAATATGGTGATAGAATTTTGTTGAAGGAGTCTGACAGAAGACCCAAAACCTCAAAAAAGAAAGCAAAAAGGCGGTCATCAACTAATGGCATTAGCAATGTAAAGCATTTGAAAAATTTTGATGACTGGAAAGGTATCCCACCTTGGGATCCATCAGTAGGAGGGGATGGATATCCAAAGTTCCTTTGTGATGTTATTGTAAGCATTTTAACTTTAAATATTTGATGCCTCCTTCAATATGGATATAATAAAATTCTAATTGCTTGTGGAATAAAGAACATATGATGAGGTTTATCTGTTAACTTGTATTATTTGTCTTTTGATGTTTTATTGTAATCTTTTACCCGAAAAAAATGGGTTACTATTGTAATTTTAGAATTAATTATTAGTATTTATAAATTGAATATAATTCTGGCAAGAAAAATTACTCAAGTTGAAGGCTTGGCTAAACATTTACGATGTGTTGGGATGGATGATGCAATTCCTTATTCAAAGAAGCATGAACAAAGGTTGTAAATACAGTATGGTTTATCCTCTCTATTCTTTAGTTGTTGATTTTACCTTAGGAGTTCTGACAGTTGGTCTGATCCTACATCATTTTTACTGATGAAACTTTAATTATATTCAGGGAGTTGATAGAGCAAGCGCGCAGAGAGAAGAGAGTACTTTTGACACGATATGCCAAGTTGCTAAGATATGAATATCTAATAAATAACCAAATATATAAAGTGAAGAGTCTTCTGAAAAATGAACAGCTACTTGAGGTATGTGTATTTTAAATACGATGTCTTATTGTCTTAGATATTTTGATAATATACATATTTTAACGTAGAATAAACTATTAATTATTAATTTTAGTACGTGAACTTTTAGCCTTATGATATGCAAGAATGCTCATTTTAGGAACGAGGTTATACCACATATTTTGAAGTTGTATCTTTAGCTCAACATTATTGCTTATTAGATAGAAATTTTCCCTATATATTCCTGGAGAAACTGATTGTATGCTGTGGAGCATGCTAAAATCAATTTGTTTCAGGTCATTCAAGCCTTTCAGCTTAAAATTAGTGAGGATCAGCTGATGTCAAGGTGTACAAAATGCAATGGGAGATTCATACAAAAGCCACTGTCTACTGAAGAGGCTATTGAAGCTGCAAAGGGTTCTCAAAAATTCCAAATTACTTATTTAACAAAGAATGTAGAGTTTTGGCAGTGCATGGACTGTCACCAACTTTATTGGGAGGTACTTTTTACCAATAAAGTTTGTTTTCCATGGTGAATGGTTCTATTGAACATTGCATAACTATATCTTTGATTCACATTATTACACAGCATTCCTCTCTGACACATGAGCTATTTTGTCATGGAACATTGGCAACATACCTTGATTTATCATTTGCTTGTGCACTTATTTTTGCATTGAACCCTTCTCTTATGAAATCGTAGCCTCCGTGCTTGATTTTGAGATATTGGGAATTAATTCCATGAGACCTATATAGGGGTATATCATTGGAAGGATTATTGGAAACCAAACGTGTTATTTATTTTGGTTATATGCTCAACAGGATTATAACGTGTTCTTCAATTATTTGTTTCACAATAGAAAATAACGGAAGCAAAATTTCTTCCACACTTGTTATTATTATGCCATTAGAATAGAACAACGTGGCACCGGCTTATTATGTATTTATTTTCTAATTTAATTTTCATACATCGATAATGGAAAATAGTTTTACACAAATATTTAATCGTTGTCACATCATCAAAAGTAACCAGTTCCCAAAATCACTACTTAAAAAGTCATTTAAACATATAAATTTGATTTAATGACCGTGTAAAATACTTTGTAATGATTGGACATCAAAATTAAACTTTATTTTTAAATTTCTAAGTTTTTTTTACATATCTATAAGGTTAATGTGTACTTAGCATGTTTCTTCTAGATATGTGTATTTATATGATGATATAGTGAGCCAGCCACCATCCTAAGTTGAATAGTATGTGCTTTGTCCTCTATACAAGAAACCCAATACCATAATGCAAAACAGAAGTTCATTGATGTCTGCAAGCTGAGTGATTAATTTGCACTCTACTATGGATGTGCATTTGAACAATAGTGATATCGATTCTGAGTAGAGCTATTATCCATGATAATGAAAATATCTTTTTTGCCCTTGAACATGTATTGTTCTAATGCAATGTATACATGTAATGCATCTCATAATTTATACATCAAGTTTGCTACGATGCATTCTCTCTTTTTGTAGTTGTTTATTCTGCCTAGTCAACTTCGATTTTAATATGGATGTTGTTTGAGATATAATCATTTATATTATTTTTTATCAATTTAAATTTTTGAGATAAGTGATATATTATGACAAATATAACAACTATCTCAGATAAAATAATAAAAATTGAAAAGAAAATTAAACTTCCTAAATTTTACTCAATTAATTTTCTCTCAAGGATACATTTGTTGAGTTGAAATATAGAACTAATACTAGTATATTACTGTAACTTTTTTGTTCGTGTGTATATATATCATCATTTTTAGCAAATTTATGTTGAGTATTTAATATTTATTGTCTTGCATGATAATTTATTATGGTATTTAGATAGTAACTTTGTAATTTACTAAACAACTAAATTAGTAATTAAATTAGAGAAATCATCTATAGAATACACTACAACAAAATAGCATTTTGGCGACGTTTTTTTAATACTTGGTGACGGTTTTAACTGTCACTAAATGGTTTTGCGATGGTTAAAAAAAGGGTCACAGATTTGAGCGTCGCCAGCTGATATAGTGACGGTTTTGGACCACCGATGGTAAGGAGTGTCGCTAAATTGTTTGTGACGGTTTTAAAGTATAAAACCGTCACTAATTTGTAACACTTGTAAAAGTGAATTTTTATATTGTATTTCGTGACGTTTTGAAACTGTCGTTAAGTTACTAAATTCTGTGACAGTTTTTTTCTTATATTTTATGACTATTTGAAACCGTCACTAAATTACTAGTTCTTATGACAGTTTTTAGACATATTTAGTGACTATTTAAACAATCATAATATTTTTAGTGACAATTTTTTGATTTAAAATCATCACTAAGTTACTAATTTCTGTGACAGTTTTTTCCTGTATTTAGTAACTGTTTTAAACTTTCATAATCTCTCCAACATCAAAGCTTTTTTTATCAAATATTACAAAAAATATTTCTATTCTAAATAATAATTTATATGTGTCTACCAACAAAATAATAAATGGCATTATATTTCAACAAATTTAAACTCAATCCTACAAGTTTTACAAAAATAGCAACAATGTATTTCAAAAGTTGAATTCGACAAGTTTTACATAATCATAATCCATATAATGTAAATTTAAAAAAAATATTCTAAATTAATCCAAACACTTAAAGCTAACAATTGTACTTGTAACTTAATCTTCAACTTTTCTCCGCAACTCGCTTCACATTCAACCTCAATAGTATTCAACTTCAGCAATTGCTTCACAAGTAACTCTTAAACACAAGAAACTCTCTCTTGTCCTTTTCAATGTCTTGTGATCCCCTGTTTTTGAAGTCCCAAATAAGACAAATCATGCATCAATGAACAATATTCTAGATGAACAAACTAATATTATAATAACTGAAACACAAAAATATACAAGCTTGAAACTTAGTTCTTTAACTTAATCCAAAAAGAAAAAAAAGTGTATGATGAAGGAAATACAACTCACCTTCATTACTTTTGCATAGGGATGGTTACCAGTTACTTGATGACACTCATCAATAATCATCAAGCATATTGATTTCATCTTCAAGAAAGCCTTTCTTAGAGCGTCCAAAAAAAGCTGGGGTGTCATAACCAGTGTCTATAAGACATCAAATATCATAGTTATAATAACCATAGAGCTAGGCCAAGAGTATTCATGAGTTTATCAGCATAATTAACCAAACCAATTTTTTGTAAAACGTCATTGAGATTTGAGATCACACCAAGATCCACATTGATATAAAAATTCATAGACTCTTTAAGTAATTATAGCAGCATATACAGATAATTCATATAAAAATAACTAATCTTTCCCAATAAGGCCATCACAAGCAAAAAAGGCCATAATAATTAATGAAAATGAAATCAACCATGACAGAAGAAAGACAAACATAAGTAGCATTATTAGGAGCATGTCATAAAAAGATATCTCATTTTCACTAATTTCCTTCTCCCAGATACTTAAATCCTATGCGTCCACTCATTTTGCCCCATAATACTCCTGAACTTGAAAATCTGTAAGATCTTTTATATTCTTATATTGTTGCAAGGGGAAACAAAATAGCAAATAAATTTAACCTACGACTGTAGTCAAACCAAGAGAGAAAAAAGGAAAAACCATAAAAGGGGAGAAAAATCTCAGGGAACAAGCTTGGTTGACAAGATAAACGGTTGGAGCTAAGAAAATAATGAACTTTTTGGAGCCACTAGACCTGATAGCTTGACCAATGTTCTTCATAAGCAACACTGCTATTAAGGTCTTACCAGCACTTGTATCCAATACTGCTATTGTATTCCTCTTCTTTACAACTTCAAATACTTCTAATTGATACCTGTACGGAAAACAAGAAACCATAATAATACAAATATAGGCAAGGTTACATTACCATCATCAAATACTTCTAATGCAAATCTAGTAGCTAAAAGAAGAACAAGGTTTCCAATAGTAGACAGAACCAAATTTGTCAATGCTACTTGATAAGAGTTGGGATGCAAAAGCTCAGGGTAAAAACTATTCTGTTTAGCCTGTCAACTATTTTTGGAAAAAAATAAAAATAAAAATACCCCCACCACTGGTATAGTAAGAGTAAAAACAATACAAGAATATGCTTAGAACCTTAGACATGCTTACTTATGTGCAAGAACATGATCAGAATGGTATCCTAGCACAGCTTGGTAATGACACCCCATGCAGTGTAAAAATCTAAATCAACAACACAGCATATCCCATTAAAATGCTTTAATACGTCTTGATACTATATTATTCCAGAAGATGTAATTAAAAGACAAAGTTGACAGTACCAATCACATCTGCTTCACAAAGGTGGACAAGTCCTTGCAAACCAAGAACTTTGATTATAGGATCTGGGTTCTCAATGCAAGTCTTTATATTTGAACATAAGACCATGATTGCTAGAAAAGCATGCATTGAAGGATAGAATCAAGAAAATAATATACAGGCAGGACATACCGAAACAAACAAGATAAGGTCAACACCCCTATTAGGGCTTTTATAGCAAATATCTCAAATGGAAGCAGCCATGCTTATACAAATAGCTCTCTCTGGCATGAAAGGGCTTGAAGGAATAAGCAAAAAACATAAGATAGTGAACTACAACCCATAACCTTATCAGTACACTCATGTGCCCTTCAACTTACTAAGGACAAATGATAACAAACCAGTAAATTAAACTCTAAAAACACACTCGTGCCACAAAATGGAATCAAACTAATGCAAGTGGAATCATCATGCTAATATATTTTCTACAAAGATGCTATTTGTGCAGCTAAAATTTTCTAATTACTAAGATCCAATTATTCTAATTTCACATGCAATCAACTTACTAAGTTTCTAAAAACTAGAAATTATAAAACCAACCAGAAATATGGTTGAAGCATTTCATCCAACATGTTGAGTGCGGTAAAAATAAAATAAAATAAGAGAATTCAAAGCTTAGTTTCATCAAGCTGGAATAAAATTGATAACAACCTTAGCACTTGACATAATAAAAAAAGAGTTGGAAGAAATTTTGATTATTTGATTAGGGGTTGATATGCTAATCTAATTTTTTTAGGTGAGAGTATTAAGAAGCATGATGCAAGGAACCTTATCTGTGATGTAAGTGGGAAATTAAATAGATTAAACAGCAACATCATTGTCCCATAGCATCACTCACCTATATATTAGGAAATAGGCATTTACTTCAACCATACTACCATTGCATTGATTCAAACTTCTACAATTTTACCATAATTATTAAGAGAACAAATAAGAAACAAAGCATTCAAAGAAATCTAGTTAAAGTATTTCATCGAACATGTTGAGTGCTAGTAAAATTAAAAAGAAATATTGAATATATGCAGAACAAGGATACAAAACAACATAGGCATAACCCTGTAATAAAATATAGAACCATCAAGACATCAATAAAGTACCTGTTTATGTTGTTCAGCTTGCAACTTACCAACTGTGCTTAGAAACCCCTCAACTGCAGACTCAGCTCGCTCATTTCCAGCTTCAGCTATCACCATCACCTACGTAATTTAAGAAGAAAATTAACCATTTCATGATGCCATTAAGGCACAAAAACATCAAAGGAATCAAGAGAAGAAAAATAGAGCATTTAAAGAAATCTGGTTAAAGCATTTCATCGAACATATTGAGTGCAAGTAAAATTAAAATGATATAAGAGAATTCAAAGAAGCAATCGCAAGTATGAACATGAGGATATAATCATAACGGTAAATTGTAGCAACAACAGAGAAATTGCAGGAAAAAATATAGTAGAAGAACAATTAAATACTCACTATCAGTGTTCAGTGGGGTTAGAAGAGAAGAAAAAAGTCTCCAAATGGGGAATTAGGGTTTGCACACAAAAGAGGGAATGAGAAAGGAGAACGTGGGCGATGATGAACAGTGAAAGGCGAGCACAAACCGCAACGGTCAACAGCTAACTGCGACGCAACGACGGTGAACGGCGAGAACAAACTGCGACGGCGAATGGTGAATGCGAACAGTGACAGTGAAGGTAATGGTATTACTTTCTCTGTTTCTGGTCTCTTCTCATTTCATCTTAAACGGCAGCAAACAGGGTTTTGGAAGAAATGGAAATTTAAAAGAAAAGTGGAGAGATATAAACTCTATTGCTGACGGTAAAAAAAATTATATTATAAGTGTCACAATGTTAATTAATGGAAACCCTTAAAATTAGGGTCACAAATTTAGCGTAGCTATATGACTAATTTGGCGTAGTGATATAAGAAGAATTTTGATAGGATATTTTAGATTTTTCAAATAACATAAATGAAAATTATTTGAGAAGAGTTAGGTAAGAGTTTTTTTATTTTACCAATTTTGATAAAAATAAAAAGAGTATAATAATCGCATAGCAAGATGTCTTTAAATTTTGGATTTCGAAATAAAAAGAAAAACGATTGTAGACTTGTATTATTTTTTTTATAAGAGTTCAATTAATTTTAAGTATTAAAAAAATTATGTGCAATAAATTTATAATATCATTCTATAAACTTAAAAGTAAAAAAAAAACAACCAAATATAAAATATCAACATTAAAATTTGTCATCAATCATCAAAATTCTCAAATACATAATCTAAGATCAAATAGTAACCCAATGACAAGAAGTCAAGAATAATGAATTAGTCAAGAATAATAATGAATTAAATTGATTGACGCTAGGGGCGTTCAGATCCAAACCGGTCTAAAAAAATTGCAAAATCGCATCGATCCAAATTGAAAACCGAAACAAGACGCTCAATTTTGGAAAATTTTTGGATTTCAGATCGGTTTTATTGAGATTCGGTTCAATTTGCAATTTCACTCTGCACAACCGAACCGAACCTCATATATTACGTATTGTTGATCGAAAATAGTGATTTTCGAAAAATATTATATTCGGAATCTAATGAGTTTGTATTTCAAAGAATAAAGTTTGTATCGAGAAGGGTTTTGGTCAAGAAACGAGAAATAAAAACCAACTGACGTACTTAGTCGAGGAGCTGGTCGAGGTACTTAGTCAAAGAATGAAATTCGTTGGAGTGTACTTTAGCAGTTACACAGGTTATACAGAAAGAGTGGGAACAGTTATTCAAGGATTGACACACGTTGAAGTTACATTTGATTCTGATTCAAAAAAAAACTTCTATAAATAAAGGAAAGATCGAAGGAACAAATTGGAACTTTGTTTCAAAAAAATACTCAAGCACACTCAAATTCCAGGAACTTTTTGAGTCTGCATTCGAAGTCATTTTTATGTAGGGTTCCCTCCATCGTTTTTAAAATTACATTTACATTTCTTGTAACTTTTATTTTTCATGCAAATTTACCTTTCAAGCAACATTTATTCTTTCTGTTTTCTTTTAAGATTCAGTATTTTGTTTTTGAATTCAAAGTCCTTTGATCTTGTTGAACACAATTTACTTCTTTATTTAAATTCAATGCAATTTCTTTCGATTCCAGTCAATTTATTTTCAAAGTTTATTTTGTTTATCTTTTAGATTTTCTTTTATTTTGTTTCATCGAAAAGGTTCTTTGATGCACTTTAGAAAACTAGTACTCACAGAGGAGTATGTTTCGCTCCCAAACCACTAAATGTCAAACCACTCTCAATTTGCTAAAAATCGACAAAACAACTTGGCACGCTTGGTGGGATAGTTTGAACATTTAAGTATGTCAAACAAGTATATGTTGTCATAGTGTATGCAATTGAGAAGTGGATGTATTGTGCGCATGGCAAACGAAGTGTCAAATGTAAATGGTGGTTCATCTACAAATGACAGTGTACTTGTAGTTGCACAATCTTCGGCGAATGTGACTTCACGTCTGGAAGAAAGTATGTTGAATGAAAGCGTGGTGGTTACCAGTTCCCAAGTAGGGAATAAAGTGCGTAATACACACCCACATGGTAACACATTACAAACTCAACCCTTAACAACTGCTAGTTGGCCTCCTTATGGCCTTCCTCTAGGTTACACACCACCAATAGGTGGTTTTGTTCCTCCAGTTCGATTTGGAGGCACAGTTGGGGCAAATAATGTTCAACCATTAAACGATGTCCTAAATATTCTCAAGACTATCATGTGGGATCTACATCGAATGCTTCCAATTCGATGGTAGCATTTCAAAAACATGTCGATGAGAGTCATCATGATCTTGTTAATTTGTTAACACAACAAATGAATACAATATTAAATTCTATGATGGTAGATCAGGAGATAAAGTTTGAGCGACTTGCTAGACAAGTAGAACGAATCTCTCAAATTGTTGATTATGATGAGGGTGTCAAGCAGAATATGGACGGAAACTATGAGGACATTGAAAATTTAATTAAAATTGAAAATGATGATGCCCTCTTTGGCGGAGAAAATCCTCGAATGATTCATCGTGGCCAAAACGCTGATGACGTGTTGGCTTAATTGCAGGTTAATTGAGGTGGTAAGCATTATCAAGTCACAAGAATTGTTGAGGATGTTCTCAATAGGGTGGGATTCAACGTGGGTTTTATAAATTGATCTTATTTTGTTTTCCCTTTTCCTGCTATTGTTCAAATGACAGAGGTGCCTCAAGAGATGAAAAATCCTAAAATAATTACAAAATTTGCTGGAGAAGTTGGTGAATCGACTGCTGAGCATATTGCTCGGTATTTAGTCGAAATAAGAAACTTGGCCAATGATGAGAATTTGAAAATAAATTTTTTTTCTTCTTCATTGACGAAGAATGCACTTACTTGGTTTTCAAATCTTAGGCCTAATTCAATGGTAACTTGGGCACAATTGGAGAGTGCGTTCCAATCACAATTCTATAGAAGAGAGTTGAACGTAACAGTTACCGATTTGGTGGTTGTGAAACATGATGAAGGAGACACCATTGACACTTATATGATCCGTTTCAAAAATACCAGGAGTCGATGTTATGTATCTCTCCTAGAAAGTGAGGTGGTGAAGATAGCAATTATGGGTTAGATGTTTATATACGCCGAAAGTTGCTTAACATTCATATACCTGACTTGGCCCATTTAACTGAAAGGGTATGCCAGGTTGAAATTATGCGAAAAAAAAGAGAAGTAAAAAAATGAGAGAAGATTGAAAAGTAAATCTTTTTCTCGAAAAGAGAAAGTATCATATGTCGCAATGGAATCCTCAGACGAGGAATTTGATTTTGAAACAGAGGTCGACTTGGCTGAATTAAAGAAAAGGCCACCTTATGTTTGTTCTTTACTTAAGAAAATTTCGAATGTTGATAAATCGAATGATTCGAAACATAAAGGTGGGAAAAAGTATAGTTTTGATATTTCAAAATCAGATCAAATATTTGACGTGTTGCTTAAAGATAAATAGATAATCTTTCCAGAAGGTAGGACATTGCTTTCGATAAAAGATTTAAAAGGGAAATCTTATTATAAATTTCACCAAGAAACTAGCCATTCAACTAATAATTATGTCCTTTCCAGAGACTTAATACAAGAAGCAATCATGGAACGGAGGTTGAAATTTGATGATGGAAAGAAAGAAATGAAGGTTGATTCCAATCCCTTTTATGTTAGTGCTAGTTTTTTATTGAACCATATTTTGTTGTTAATATGGTTGGTTTCTCTTATGACTTTGATATTGCTCTAGGGGACTTCGAGTCTAATGTTTGAGCAGTTTATCCTGGAGTTGGTGATAGGCTATTGGAGTTTTTAATGCAACAAAAATTGAAAGATTGGGATGTATCTCTGTGTCCTCGATGTAATGTAGTCTTTCATGTTGAGGCTGTAGCAATTTTCGAGAAAGAAAAAATGAAGAAAGAGTTGGCTCATAAAGAAGAGTAGGTTCGTCAGAGGCAACCAATTCAAAAAGTAGAGGGATAGAGTTCTAGTGTCCTTCAAAGAAATTTTTTTGCACCTTTGAGCCGTTCACAGGCTTTGGGTGTCCGATGGATATGAAATTGCCAAAAATTTTGTAGTAGAGATACTCAGTATAGGCGTAACCCATAGTGCGGACATCGAGACCCTCCTCGAGGTCGTTACCCTTATTTTTGAGGTCGAGCCAATTCTGTTTTGCAAAAGAGACAGACCTGATCAGGATATAAAGGAAAGCATCATGGACCTTTAAAAACTACATTCTGAATCTTAGAAGATGGCAGGATGACATAACCATTACGAAGTCTGAATTTTTGCATGTCCCTATATGGATTCAACTATTGCCATTGTCTGAGCACTACAAAACTAAAGACTTCGCTAGAAAAATTGGCGGACACATGAGGGAGATTAAGGATGTGGACTTCTTTCTGATGAGAGGCCAGGAAGAGAGAATATTAAAGGTACTGCTCAACTTAGATATGACCAAACCCCTTCGAAGACAATTGAAAATTGCTGACCCAAATAAAAAAATTATTGAAGTACAAATTAAGTATGAAAGAATAGGCAGCTTTTGTAATTACTGTGGAATGATTGATCATCAAACCAAGGTTTGTAATCTTCAAATTGAAGACTCAGTCAAAAGAGAGTAGAAAGAAGAAAGATGGGGTGCTTGGCTCCGATTAGAACAAATGGAGAGACATATGGAGGAGAAAAAGGAGAACCAGACTCTTAATTCAACAAGTTCAGCTGGTGTTAATAAGGAACGTGGAGAAAAACCTACCCAAATTAGTCTCCTTAAAGAAATTGCATCCCTTTCAGTACACAAAGACAATGCTCAAGTTGATAAAGATAATGAGGAGGTTTTAAGTGTGATGGGAAAGGCAGCTGCAACTCCATAAAGCAACGGTCTCATTAAAAATAAGAAATTTGATGTGAATGAGAATGATACTTATAGCTCTAGCTTAAGAGAATTATCTGACTAAAATTCTCTTCCAATAGAACCATTCTCTTTTGGTGAAGGGAGAAGCAAAAGTGGACACCTATGAGTGAGGAAAAAGAATATTAAGAAAATGACTAGCAAAAAAACTAAACCAAGGTTGGAAAGAAAAGAAGAGTGGAAGATATAGATGTTGAATCTCCATCAAAGAAGCATTATTTACTAGAATTGAAAGCTGCTGAAATGGGCGAGGATGCCTCCCATCAAAAGGCACCTGAGGATCCTTGAAGATGACCATGTGAAACTGTTGGAGTTCTGAGAAATCCCTGACAGTTCATAGTACCAAAAGGATGGTTAAGTTCCATTCTCACAAGGTATTCATCCTTTGTGAAACTAAAAATAATATCTCATTAGTGGAGAAGGTGAGTAGGGAGGTAGATATGAGCTATATGAATTGTGTGGAATTAAGAGGCACAATAAGAGAGCTGATGTTAGCATGGAAGGAGGAAACAAAGGGTTGTAGTCCATTTATACACTGATGAAGGTATCCGAGACCTTTAATTTTTCAATATTCTCCAAATTATTAGTGATCATGAAGAGCTCGTAATGGTGGTAGGAAATTTTAATAATTAATGCTATTTTGACTTATCATGAGAAAGAGGGGAAGGGGAAGGACATGCTAAAAACAACATCTTCAATTCAAAGTTTCAACAATTTTATCAAAGAAGGTAGATTGATGGACCTTAGTTTTGAATGAAAGAAATTCATATAGAGTAATAGACAGTTTGGGGGAGGACTGATAGAAGAAAGGTTGGATCGGGTCTTATTTTCAGCTGCACTCAGGTCAAAGTACCCAAGGGCCACGGTGATACACTTAGAAGACCTAGGATTAGACTACTGCCCTCTATTAATCAACTCTGATGTGATGAGCAAAAATTGAATTTGTTCATGGATACTAGCAAGTGCACCAGATCACATCAAGTAATACCACATTGAGTGGATATCCTTATCTTGAAGATTAATAGATTGAGGCAAGCAACGTCCAATTGAATCACAAATTGGATCAATCAAACATTGACAAGAGGATTGTGGATCTTGAAGATAAGAAGAACAGATAAGATGAGAGATTCTGGATTGCATAAGTAACTGGAAAAGGGCTCTTAGAATTAGGAAAGAATTCAGGCAAAGGGAATGTTAAGGGGTTTCAGAGATGTTTATTTTCCAGAAAGATTACGCCTTGTGTTTATATATTTGATGCATGCAAAGATCTTTTCACGACAAATCATAAATAACTGAATCCCAATTCCTTGGCTCATCAGTTTATCTTTCATTAATCAATCGCCAATTATTTGGTCAACCGATTAAGAAAAGAGGTTTAGCGCAAATCTGATTTAGTTTCAAATAAAATTCAAAAGTAGTTCTGATGTCAAATTATATTTCACATATTCAAGCTAGTCCTAAACAATTGAAAGTTATACGAAAAGCAACATCGCACACTTTTTAGACCACTATTCATAGTCAATATAAAAAGTCACGAGAAAGAGTTTTCAAGTTGTAATTCCGATATTAAATTTTCCAAAGTAATAAATAGAATTCAAAATAGAGTTAGCATATTTTTCAATACTATAATTATTTAAAGAATGAAGAACAAAAATTCAATCTTGAAAATAGATCAATGGAATACTTCAAAATAAAATAAAACACTTAGATTAATAATCCATGAAAAAGTAAGCAGAGCTCCTAACCCTTAACAAATGGAATTAGTTACTTATAAGAACAAGAAAACTAAAGCAAAAGAAGAAGATGTAGGTATGAGATCTTGGATTGGAATCCAAAGATCCTCCTCTAGATGTCTCCCTCTTGTGAACCTTATTCACTTATTTATATCTTAAGTTCTATCTAAAATTCAAATTCAAAAACTAACTCTAATCTTATCTTTAAGAAAGATAAGATAACTACCTACTTAAATTCAAATCAAATCTTAACAATAATTCAAATCTAATCTAGAAATAAATCCTAACAACCAAATCTTATCCTTCTAGAAGAAGTTAATACCAACTAATCATTTGAATCTTGAATCTTTCTGTTGAATTTTAGAACTTCCTGGAAGGAAGATTGGGATTGGACTTCAAGTTTTGATGTTTTGGGTGCTGATTCTCATAACCAAAAGATGACAGTCAGTTAATACATCCTTCCTTCAATACCTTTTATCCAACTAGTCTCTCTGTCGGTCTAACCAAATGTAAGAGTCTAAACCCAAAAGTCTATGCTAAGCTGAAGATACTGTCCAAAACATGTTGTCATTAATAATTGTCCGTGGTTGATGAATCCATATTTGACGATATGTTTTGGTTTGATTTAAGTGGATTTCATCATATAAACCCACATTTACTCATTAAAATAGCATACTTTTGTGTTCTCTCCCTAAATTGAGCTTAATTGTGAAAACATGCTATTTTGTACTTAATTTAATCAATTTTATCCCACTTTCATTCCATTCGATGCCTTGATGATTTTGATGAGAGATTTCAGGTGTAAAAAGGTTGGAATGGCTTGATAAGAGTGGAAGAAAAGCATGGAATTGGGAGAAAACATGAAGAAAACAAAGGAGAAAAGCATTTCAACCTATGTCCACGCACAGAAGAAAAATCAACATGTGTGCGTACGCACACACCTGTGCGTACGCAAAGGTCCCAACGCGTGACTCATTTAATACAAATCGCTGGGGACGATTTTTGGGCCTCCAAAGCCCAATTTTGGACCTTCTGAAGCTGATTGAGTGCTATATCAAAGAGGGCCTCCTTCCATGTGAAAGAAGGGGGGAGCAATTAGGGTTAGATTTTAGTCATGTAGTTCATTTTCTAGAGAGAGAAGCTCCCCCTCTCTCTAGAATTAAGGTTTCTTTAGTTTAATTTCTTGTAATTCCTACTTTCAATTCTTATTTTCATCTACTTTTTCTTGTCATTTATTGTTGTTGCATCTTTGTTCTTCTTCACTTCTCTTGTTATTTCATTTATTTTGTCATGTTTTATGTTTATGCATACTATTGTTAATTTCAATTTTCATTAATGCAATTTATGTTTTATGTTCATTTAATTCTTCTTTTAGTTGTTGTTATCATTTTCTTGCTTTTGGTAGTTAGCTTTTATTTTTAATATAATTTAATATTATTTTATTTTCATGCACACCAAGTGTTTGATAAAATATTTGGCTTAGTCTTTACTTAGTTTTTCTTCACTCTTGGCTTGGAATTGAGACTTTGGTGATCCTTGAGTCATTAATGTCCATTCTTATTTGATACATTAGGGTAGTTAGTTGATTTGGTTTTCCTTGACTCTATGTGACCCATTAGTGTTGACATAGGACTTAGGGATTGGAATCAACTATGCCTACTTGACTTATCTTCGATATAAGGTTGACTAAGTAGGATTAACTCTTCATAATCATCACGTGTTTGTGGTCAATGTCTAGGATAGGTAACCTTAGTTCTCAATTACTTGCCAAGAGGTTTTTCTTGCATTTGAAGTTTTCTTTCCTTACATTTTATTGCTTTTGACTTTCATTGCTTTAATGTTTAATTTCTTGCATGTGTAGTTTTTACACTCTTGGTTGAGAAATTGGGTGTTTGGATGGAATTGAGTTATGAATATCCATTTCGCATTGTGTGAGGATTGTTAATTGATTTGGTTTTCCTTGACTCTAAGTGACCCACTAGTGTTGACTAGGACTTAGGGATTGGAATCAATTATGCCCTTTTGACTAATTCTCAAGTAGGATTGACTAATTGGGATTAATTCCACACAATTGCCATGTTTGTGGTCCACAACTAAAATAGGAACCTTAATTATCCAATTCTCACCAAGAGTCTTCTTGCATGTTCATTTAATTTCTTGCTATTTACATTTCTTGCCTCTGTTTTTCATTCCCAAGCCCATATTTCTTCCATAGCCAATAACTGTACATTTCATTGCAACTCCTACGGAGAATAACCTGAGGTTTAATTACTCTCGATTATTTTAATTTGAATTTAACATTTGATCGTGAGAATTCATTGTTGGTTTGGACTATGATACCAACAAATTGATGCTTGTTTTAATTGATTCCAAACTATACAAGAATTCACGTCATTAGTGGTCGATCATCACTATCAGAGGACAAGATTTTTATCACCTCCACATCCCACTTTGGGTCCTTGGATATATATAAGGATGGTCCAACTCATAGAAGATCACTCCTGTCTCCATCTAAAGGGAAAAAAGAAAGGAAAAAAATTGGAAAGTCCTTAATAGGGTCAGAGTAGTTAGTTAGGTTCCTGTTATTATATCACCAGCCAGCAACATTAACCAACAGAATATAATTCAAGTTTAATAAACACAGAAGTCAAACACACAACACAAACACAATCACAGAGACACAACTCATAGAGAAATATGTGCAACCAACTATGATGCATGTCTATTCCTAGTGCAGGTGATGAGCTCATCTGTTAGTTTCTACCTACTCCCAAGATATTCCAACACCTTGGTCAAATATGGCTTTTCTAGAGTTTAGTCCCAATCTAAGCACATTATGACATAACCTCTGTAAGAAACTCTTGTCTTACAGGCGCAACACTTCTTGTTCTAATGTAAGTCCGTCATAAATCTTTGTGAGTAAACTTTTGACTCACAGCCACTACCCTCGTAGTACTCATGTATGTCTGGAAAAATAATATAACTTACGAGCGTTCCTGCGTTACGTTTGGCACTAAGACCCAAACAGGGTTGCATCTGCTCTCATGTGACAAACAGTTTTTTAGAGTCTTTTTATCTTTGCCTTCTACTCTCCTGTGACAGAGATTTGCTCTTGTGTGGCAAATATTCCTTTAGTTAATACATTCTTTTATTTTCTGTTCTCAGCTCTCCTGTAGCAAAGGTTCGTTAGATTCTTTTAGTCTTTACTCTCTGTTCTTCTGTGGCAGAGGTCTCCTTAATCATTTGCTTTTTTTTCATTCTTTTAATTTCTTACTTGCAATATCTCAAATTTTTTTCACATTCTTCTCTCGTCTTTTCCTAAATATTTTATGAAAGGAAAATCATAAGATTCTTAACTTAACTTTATCTTTCTAAAGCTTTTAGGGATTATAACTGTTTTGCCTCTCTTTTCTTATTTAATAAAATAAAATTTTTAATAAAATGAATAATAATTAAATTAGTATAAGTATAATAATAATAATTAAAGAGTATTAATATTAATATTTTTATTTTGATATAAAAAACTAGTTTAAACTTTTAGAAATGATGTTTTAACTGCAAGCTTTTAATTATTTTTACTTTTAACCCAAAATTTTTATAAAATTACTAAATTAACCTTACATAATTTAATACTTACAAAATTAGCCTCAAAATTTTATAAAATACCCGGTTTATCCCGAAACTTTTACTTATTATCCAAAATACCTCTCAAACATATATAATTACTATTTTTAATCCTGATTCTTTATCAAATTACATTTTCATACTCGAAAATAATTTTGTGTTGGTGAAAAATACTCCTTCTCAAAATCAAAATCCTTTCTTGTAATCTTTCAAAATATATACTTGATTTTTAATCTGTTTTCGAACTTTTTGATTATCGATTTTTCACATAATTTACTTTAACCTTCCAACCACCAAAACTTATCAAAATTCTCATTAAATCATACTTGATATCATCTCCAAATTCATCAATAACAACTCAGTCATGGGCCTTTCTTGGTGATGACTGAACCATAAAGCTCATTAATCATCAAAATTTTAACAAAAATCAAGCATAAACTCATTCAATTTCAAGCAATAATCATGAAACCAACAATTACCTATCTAGAACATATTTAATTATCATAAAATTATCAAACCCTACTTTCGTACGAAAATTACGACAATCGAAGCTCCAGAAAAAGTTCCTGAATGAGGAATTGAAGAAGAAAACGTCGAAAATCGACTATTCCACCAAATTTCACTTGACCGAACCTTGCATGCAAGATTAGCGGCTTCACTTTTGTTTTCCTCTCATGAAAAGTGGCGCTATTGTAAAGAGAAAGAAAAGATAAACACTTTAATTGAATTAGATTTTTTATTGAAATTACGAAGTTTAAAAAACTGGAGCTTGAAGGTCAAGGGGTTCCATGGGTTCTTTCTTCCCTCACTCACGGTCTTTCTCTTTTCTTTTGCAAATGGTTCAGCCATGCATGAGGATAGAACTATTATAAGTGTTAAATGATGATTATGTGTCAATGATGGGTTAGGTGTTGCGCATTAGGACGGCTGAATTAGCGATTCGAGTTATAAATATTTTAAACGAATAATTATAAAGTTAGATATATTAAAACACAAATAATAATATATATGAAATTATATATAAGTTATTAATATAAATGACATTAATAACCTAATGATTATAAGAAATAAAAATATATGATGAAGTATTAGTAATTTTAAATTTTTCAAAGAATAATAATATTTACTTATATCCAAAGATATCGAATCCAATAATATATAGCATAATAATATTAATAAAATAATAATATAATAATAATATTATATTATTATTTATTTTATTTTTAAAATTTAAAATCGGTTTGCTAAAATAAAATTAATTATCGAGAAACAATTTTCTTTTTAAATAGCGTATCTATATAAAATTTAGAGATGAACTTTTGATTTTGAATGATAAGAGAGAGTACTATATGGTTGGTAGCTAACAAAGCATCAATTCCACGTTTGCTTTCGCACACCCAGGCGAGGCCGTAAAGTAGTATAAATAATTTTTTTCGGTTATTAGTAGTATAAATAATTAAATAGTTCGAAAAATGTGATATATATAAAAGATTGTGTACAATGAAAGTCAGTTACTCAATTACTTCAACTTGTATATAATTTTTGGATAATATTAAAAAGATAATATCTAAAATTATTTTAAGTTATATTTGTTTATAAAAATAAAAGATTATATTTGACAAATAAAATAGCTACTATTTAACAGTTTGATTATTTGAGTGAACATCTCCCTCATACCATTTTTTTAATCGAAAATGTTTAATAATAAAAAAAGTTAGTCAAAAATAATTAAAATTTATTTTTTAATATTTATTAATTTTAATAATAATTAATAAATATTAAATAAAATAATTTTAGACAATTTAGATTTTTTTGTTATTTCTCAATAATTTGATTGCATAAATGGTTTTTTTTAAATAAAGAGCTCAACACAGTATAGTAGAGCAGTCAAACGAAAAGCAAATTAACCAATATAAAAGAAACACAAAACATTAAGGGAAACCCCTTATCATCTCCGGCATGCCCATCAACAACTAAAGCGGTCCACACCTCTCAATTCGTTGTGGCTCAACATAGTCATGTGAGTGATTTCTTCAACACCTTTGCTTGTATTCTGAAAAATCCTTCTATTCCTTTCCAACCAGATGTTCCAAACGATCGCACAGAAGTATCTCAAACGTTGCTCTCTATCTTCCCTCCTTCTCGTCCCCTCTGTCCAACACAGAAAATGTTCTCTCATCGAACCTGAAATAGACCATTGTTGGCCAACCATGGATAACCAAGCATTCCACACCTGCTAAGCAAATTTACAGCATAGAAACAAGTGCTGCACATGTTCCACATCTTTATTACATAGTACACAGATTTTATCTTCCTGGTTAATGATCCCTAACCGGCTTAACCGTTCTTTTGTATTCACCCTACCTATTAGGACAAACCAGGCAAAAAGCTCTACTCTAGGTTGAACTAACCCTTTCCATATGGTCTTTGTGAAGCTGTAGCTTGTCACCTCCTCCGGAAGTATTGCCTCCTGCAAAACCTGAACAAACGAGTTAGTTGAATAAACTCCTTGTCTATCATATTTCCACACCACCCTATCCCCCCTGTTATTTACTCGTTTGACAGGGCTCAATTCCTCATGTAATTGACCCAGTAGCCCCAACTCCCATTAAAAGAGCTCTCTCCTCCATTGGAAGTTCCAAATCCAGTCCAACCGTCCCAAAACCCACAATCCCCTATAACAGATCCACATTGGTTTGAAACAGAGAAGAGCCTGGGAAATCGCTCTTTTAAAGGCCCACCAAGCAACCATATATCCTCCCAAAATCGCGTATACCGCCCATCACCAATCTCTATAGTCAAGCATGTAACCATCTTATCCCTTATATGGTTATTCGTTATTTGTAGCTGGCAGATATCCTTCTACGGTCCTCCTCTTGTAGGTAGCATCTGAGTTGACATAAGCTCATTAGGATTCAAATTATAGCAGGAACAAACCACCTTCTTTCACAACGGGCAATCCTCCTTATCGAACCGCCACCACCACTTAAACAACATAGCTGCGTTACAGATCATAGCATCCCCAACTCCCAACCCGCCTAATTTTTTAAGGGACTGCACCACTTCCCATCTTATTAATGCCATTCCATTACTACCATCATCCTTACTCCACAAGAACCTTCTTTGTAGTGAAATCAATTTCTCAGCCACCGTTCTTGGCATCTTGAACAAACTCAGATAATACACAGGCAAACTATTTAAGATTGATTTAATTAGCACCAACTTCCTAGCTTTATTCAGAACTTTAGCTTTCCACAAACTGAGCTTCTCCTCCACTGTGTATTATAGGCTTCCAGGTCTTCACCAACCTCGGATTTGAACCCAAGGGAATACCCAGGTATTTGACTGGTAGAGACACACTCTTACACCCCCAACAACTAGCACATATTCTGGATCCACTGTTCGTCACAATTTATCAGAATCAAGCTCGACTTGTCAAAATTAATATTGAGCCCTGACATCAACTCAAAGCATCTCAATAGCCGCTTGTAATTCTTGATAGTTTCCTCCTCTGGCGGGCAGAACAGAATTGTGTCATCACCAAACTGAAGATGTGACAGCAGTATACTATCTCTCCCAATCAACAATGGTGATATTCGTCCATTCCTAACTGCCTCTCCCACCATTCGATATAGAACATTGATAAACACATATTTTATGATATATTTTATACTTAATCTGAGTGATTTATTCAATCCTTCACCCACTTATTCATATTAATTGTATGGTTTTACTTCTCCTTCCTTATTATGTGATGTATGTGAAAAACATGTTTCCTATGCTTTTAAATTAATTATTTTAATCACCTTTAATTCCATTCGATGTTGTGATTAGTGTGTTGAGTAGTTTCAGATCTTCTAAGGCAGGAATGACTTAAAGGATGGAAAAGAAAACATACAAAAATGGAAGGAAAGCGCAAAATGGAGTTTCTGAAGGAACTGGCATCCACGCGATCGCATGGAAGACGCAATCGCGTGCCAGAAGCGAAGAGGCAACGATGCGACCGCATGACTGATGCGACCGCGCAACTTGAGCAAATCGCATATGATGCGGACGCGTGATCGACGCGACCGTGTTACAAGGAGAACTTCGAATGACGCGACCGCGTGACAGATGCCACGCACCAGAAATTGCAGAAAATGCTCATAGCGGATTCTGAAGCCTTTTTTGCCCAAACCCAAGTCCAGAAGTCAAAGACCAGAGGTTATGAAGTGGAGGAATGCATCCATTGAGAGAGTCTCCGGAAATTCTGTTACTTTCGATGATTTAGATCTAGTTTTGAGAGAGGTTCTCTCCTCTCTTTCTCAGGATTTAGGATTTCTCTTAGCTTTTAGGAGTAATTCTCGATCCCAGGTTCAATGTTCTTTTACTTTATGTTTATTTCTTATTTTCAGATATTTGAATGCTTGCTTGTATTAGTTATGTTACCTAATTGGCCTATACCACTTTCATGATGATTTTCTTATTTAAAGATAATTTGAGGTATTTTCAGATCTATGAATTGTGTCTTTTATTTATATAAATAATTTGGATTTTTCTGTTCCCCTTTTGGCTTTGGTTAAATAATTGGTGACCCTGGAGTTATCAAACTCATTATTGATTGAAAATTGGATTTTCTCATTTCATTAATTCATATTCCAATAACTCTAGCCTTTCCCAAGGAAAGACTAGGACTTGAGGATTCAAATTAATTTATCCACTTAACTTACCTTCATAGTTAGAGGTTAACAAAGTGGGAGAAGAATCCAATTCTCTTTATAATTGATAAGGATAACTAGGATAAGACTTCCAGTCTTTATACCTTGACAAAAGTTTATTTTACTGTTAATTTATTTTACTTGTCATTTAAATATGCTTGTGCCCATTGCCCAAATTCCAAAAACCCCAATTTTACCTTTTTCATAGCCAATAATAAGAACATACCTCCTGCAATTCCTTGAGAAGACAACCCGAGGTTTAAATACTCGGTTATCAATTTTAAAGGGGTTTGTTACTTGTGATAACCAAAACGTTTTGCAGGAAGGGATTTTTGTTGGTTTAGAAACTATATCTACAACGCGACTGTTTTTATGAAATTCTTTATTGGCAAAAATCTCAACGTCAAAATGGCGCCGTTGCCAGGGAGTTGCAACAGTATGCCTTATTATTGGTTATTGTAAATATTTTTCAAAAAAAATATTTTTCTTTTACTTGTTTATTTGTTTTCTCTTTTTCCCCCTTATTTTTGATAGCTATTATGAATTCTCACCACTCTCGCTTTGAGTTTAGTTCTAACTTTGTTGAAGGAAATAGAAACCACAGCAGGAATATGCATCAAGGTCAGACCAATCAAGGATGGATGGAGTCAAGAGGATCTAATCAACCCTTTAGGCAACAACACCCTCCAAGATATTATGGACAACGACCATTCTACAATGCATACCCAGCTGAAAGATATGGTGGACAACCTTGTAACTACCAATAAGCCCCACCCCATGCCTATAGACCATCCTCTCAACATGACCTCGAACCACCACACTCACAAGCTTCTTTTCGCCATTCGCCACTATACGATCCTTATCCGCCCCAATACCAATCCAATTACTCCCAAGAACCACCACTCCCCCATACACATTACCCATATCCATCAAAGTCAGAATCACGGGTTAGCCTTGAAGAATCAATGAAACAATGTACCGCACTCCTTCATCAATTGGAGCAAGCAATAGTGGAGAAGTTAAAACAATTATCTTCCAGACACTCAGCCCCTCAACAGACCCCCATGGCTTTATGTAGAGAATCCAATGAAGAACGCAGTACAAAGGAGACACTGGAAGCTCCGGTGAACATCATAGAGCATAACTTCGTACTAGAACAAGTAGAGAAAGCTGTCATTGCAGAAGAAGAAGAGTTGGTTGTTGGGGAGAACTCCGTCAAGGATGTTACAATTGACGCTGAGGAGGATTTTGCACCGCCTCCACTGCAAATATCTTATGAAGAACTGAACGGAATAACCCAGGACACAGGTTTCCTTGATGATGATGATCACGAGTCCTATTCTCTTAGCGGCGAACTTGCATCCACAAGTGATTTCTTTGAGACAGAAGAATTTTTCCCGAGTGAATATGAAGATGATGCTAAGGTAGATCTTTCTCAACCTCCAATATATGACTTGATCGATGATGAGGGAGAAATTGAAGACTCTGATCAAGAGATAGTTGAAGTGGAAGAATTCACAGAAGATTATAAGGGAGTAGAACTTATAGAACCATTGGAAACACCTATCCCAAGGCCGTTACCGCCCACCACAAACTACAAGTGGGTAAAATCCTTGTCTTTTATCTTCAATATTCCACTTGAATATGGTTTGCTTGAGACAGATGGCCATCTTAGAGCTCTCTGCGGCTTTAAGAGTAAAAGGGAAATGGCTCATACTCAGAGCCGGTGCACAAGGTTCAATAAGGTTCCACGCTTCAACTCGAAGTGCAAGGATTGGTATCATGCTCAATTGAGTGGATCACGGAGAATGTTTGGTCACCGTGGTGAGAATCTAATTTCCAAACCGCCCAGATGGAAAAGTATAGATCAAAACGAAAGCGGATTTGGAACCAAAGTTTGGGATCCTGGAAAATATTCTGATATTCATCACCCCGTGAGCCTGAAAATCTGTTTGAAGCTGCTCAGAAGCTTTACATGCCTAGTTTACGTCCAACTTAAGGACTTTAACCAAAAGTGCTAGGTGGGAGACAACCCACCATGGTACGATTGTTCCTTTTTCATTTTTTTTATTTAGTTTTAGTTGTTTTCAAGTTTTATTTTATTTTTCATTGAACCTGGAATTACTCATAACATTCATATCATTTTGCATTCTGCATACTGCATAATTACATATCTGCAAAAAAAAAAGTGGCGTGCGACGCGACCGCATCAATCATGCGATCGCGTCAATTGCGATAAAACACCCCACACGCGTCCGCGTCACTCACGCGGTCGCGTGCCCTGGAGATCGGCGTATAACCCCAACGTCCAGAAAGTTGGGCTGGAATCGTGCTGCCCTTGTGTTTTTCGCGCATAAGACCCCCGCGATCGCGTCCCCGACGCGATCGCTTCACATGTACATAACCAATGCCACGCGACTGCGTGAGCAACGCGACCGCGTCGAATGGACTGCACAACACCCTAGAAGGAGACAGAGAGTTGCGCTGAAACGACGCTGGAATCATGCGTTTAGCACAAATTCCAGCGACGCAATCGCGCGACCCACGCGATCGCGTCCACCCCTCTCCTACCCCTCCCATGCGATCGCGCCCACCCATTTTTCACCCCTACCACGCGACCGCGTGCCCCACGCGGCCGCGTGGATTTCAAAATATAACCCCCCAGCCACGTGAACCCTATCAGTCGCGCGCACACCCCCCACCCTCTTCCCCCTCTCTCCTTCCTTTATCCTCAACCACCACCCAGCCACCACCGACACCACCCGGACACCGCCGACCACCCAGACGCCGCCACCATCTACCCCCTCTCTCCTCTTCCCTTCTTTCTTCTTCTTTCTTCTTTCTCCTTCCTCCCCCGCTACTGCTCACCTCTGCGCCACCGCATGCCGACGCCGCCGCCGTCACCACCACCCAGCCGTTCTCTACCCCACTCTCCTTCTTAGCCTACCAGGTTCCCAACACGCAAACCTTCTTCTCCATTCGTAGTTCTTCTTATTGTTTCCGTTTTATGTTCATGTTTAGGCTAGTTAGATATGCATGTTGTAATGGATTTTAGGTTGTTAGGTAGCCTAGGATGTGGTTAGTGAATCTAGGTCTGTTTATTTGCACTGTTCTTGCTTCTGTTTTATCATATTTGTAAATCTGCTGTTACTGTAATCTTGTTCATATGCTGTATTTCTTGTATATTGCTGCTCTTTACATTGAATTTTCATGTTTATATTATATATATGTACCTGCAGCTTGACTTTTAAATTCATATGAACTGCTTTGATTGCTGTTTATTTTCCGGGATAATCCATATTTAGCTGAAATGCTGCCCAAATTTCTATAATATATTTTCATTCATGTTTTAGTTTGGCAATTTGAACTATATTTTACTCTGCTTTACCCGAACAATTTCATGAATGCCAGGGCATGCTTTATTATCCTCTTTGATTTCCTGGTTTATAAACTGCATCTGTGATGCCCTGATTCCAATTCTTCTTTATATCTCTTTGAATCTGTATCCAATTGTTTTCCTTATTTGGTTATGAGTTACTTCTATTCCTCCCTGTGAATCCTTATTACATAGAATATTTTCTTTATGCCACTTACTTTACCCACATTTTACTGACTCACTAATTTTAATTTCCTAACTTCTTTTTCAACTTCTAACCATACTAACTTTTTATAATCTCTTTTCTGACTTTTCACTTTCCTCTAACTTTTTAACCATGGCATAATGACAATTTTTCTATTTAACTTGAATTCTAATACATTTTGGATTATAAATCATTCCTATCAGACTTTTAAACTGCTATACAATCCTTAATGCACATTTACCTAACTCATTTACCTCATTCTACTCTCTTTTTCCGCTTTGAGTTTTCTTTGTTTAATTGCCTATTTGTTTTCCTATTTTTATATTTCCTGGTTTTCTGTTTTTCAGGATGTCTACCTCACAGAGAAAAGGAAAAGGCAAGGCTACTGGCAAGTGCAAAAGAGGAGACCCCTCCCAATCCATCAAAGATCTAATGCATGATTCCTCATGGCAGGAGAAGAACTTTACCCAGCAGGAAAAAGCTGACCAGCTGCTCCCTGCAAATGATTCCATCAAATTTGCAAACCGGTACTGTGAGCTGAAGTATCCGGCATTTGCAGACTCCAGAAACCTATACCTGGAGAGAACTCTGAAGATTCCAGAAGCACTCCAGCAGTACACCACTGAGCAAATCAAGCAAAGAGGCTGGTTCTTTCTGAAAAGAGCACTGACAGAGGTCAATGCATCTTGGGTTAGGGAATTCTACTGTAACTACTATATCACTACCCTAGATGCAGTGAACCTGCGAGGCAAGCAGATTCTAGTCACTGAAGAGGCCATCGAGGACATCCTACAGCTTCCACCCAAATCCGATCAGCCTGATGGTTACAAAAAGGCTGAGGAGGACATGCGTTTCTTGAGGTTTGATTGGGATGATGTCAAGGCAAGAATAGCCCTGGACCTGACTGTTCCTTGGGAGATGGGTCAGGACACCACCTTGCCCAAGGGTATCAAGCGGGCATACCTAAATGATGAGGCTCGGTTATGGCATCAGATCCTGAGTAATTATGTGATGCCGAGTACTCATGAGACAGAGATTTCAGCTGCTATGATCACCCTCCTATGGTGTGTGATGGAGGGTAAGGACCTGTACTTGCCACGCTTTATCCGGCATTATATGGCCAGAGTCCACGTCCGAGGCACTCTCCCCTTTCCTTATCTGGTTACACAGCTAGGCCGTCGAGCTGACGTGCCATGGGAGAATGCCAATGAGAGACCACCGGCTACGGATTGCAGGAAGATCATTCCTCACAGTAGGAACTTCCTGGCTTTGGGCTACAGACCACCATCTTTCACTGCTACTGATGAGACTGCCTCACCGTCTGCCGGACCCTCTTCCTCCACAGCTGCCCTGCTGCCACCACTGCACCTCCACCTACCTCAAAGCCAGTCTACCGCCTCGTGCACTGCTTATTTCGACTGCTTGATCAGATGGAGCATCGTAACCGGCGCCGGTATGAGCATCTGAAGCTGATGATTCGACAGGGTAGTGACATCCCCTCCGAGCCTGACTCACCATTAGAGCCATCAGAGGAGGAGGCGGATGAGCACCAGGAGGCGACCCATCCGCAGGCAGCACAGAGCAGGCTGCTCCCCAGGCAGCGGTTCCACATCAAATTGAGGCCGCAAATCCTGAGATCCCGATCCAGTCAGCACCTCCTCTACAGCAGCCTGATCCTCAGCCCACTACCACCGAGACTCTAGCTACCATTCCTACCAGTGATGACACCTCATCACACCTAGCTTGGCTGAGCATCAGGGACGATGCTTCACTTTAAGTGTGGGGAGGTCGCCATCTCTGGCGTTTTATTTTGGTGAACCACTACATCTCTTTTTCTTTTATTCTGGATATTTTTCCGTATTTTTCTTTTTATTGTTATTTTCTGAGTACTTATACATTGCTACTTTGATGTATTTCTACTCTCTTTCTACATTTTGCATTTTTAGTTCATCTTTTAGCTATTTAGTTTATTTTAGTTATTTAGTTTAGTTTACAATTCTAACTTATTAGTGGATTGATTAGTATAGTTTATCCTTTTTAGCATAAGATAGCATAGTCTAAATTGAAAAATATAAAAAGGAAGTAAGCTAGGAAATTAAACATAAGAGATTTAAATCCATAAACCTTGTATATAGAGCATTACATCATATAGTTAAGTTTACAATATTTCATCAAGGAGGAACATTAAAACTTTAAAGGCCACCTAAAACAATTTTTTTATGAGAATAATGGGAAATTTTAACTAAACCTCCATGACATACATGAGTGATATATGATTTATGAGTTGGAGAACATACAGCCTGTGAGTTTTGAGCTTAATTGTATGGTTACATTTAAACCATAATATTTTATTCAGCCCCTTTGAACCTTTTAATCCCCTTTTATTCTATTTAGCCACACTACTAACCTTAAGCAGAAAAACAAAATAAAATCCCAAGTTGAATCCTTGATTAGCTTAAGATAGAGAGTTGTGTAATTAATTAAGTATGGAGAAACTTTATGGGAACATGGATGACAGAAACAAGGGTAGAATAAAATTGAAAAGAAATTAAGAATTTTTTGGGAAACATGCTCATGTGGAATTAAAATAATTAATTACCATGTGCAAAAAAAAAATTTTAAAATTTTGCAAAATCAAAGCAAATGCACGTGGTATAAGAACAAAATATGGGCATGTAACAACAAGTGGGAAAATATGGAAAAATGGGTAAAGAAGCTTTACTTTAGAAATTATGTATGTTAGGTGAGATCTTAGACTAATTAAGGATTCGCTTATTAGCTCACTTAGCCTTATACATATATCCTTACCTTTACCTTGGCCCCATTACAACCTTAATTAAAAGACCTCATGATTTTTGGTATGTCTATATTTTATAATTGTTGATTGGTTAGATGAAAAACAAAGTTATAGAAAGTAAGGATAAAAAGAAGAATAGAGCGATTAACCCAATAAACACTGAGTGATTAGAGAGTAAACACAAAATCCAGTGAGGGTTCACTAACTCATTAACATATATCTCTGTTTAAATTACTAATTGTCTTGCGAGTTTATAAATGTTTTTTTTTCTTTTTTTCCATCTCAATTGTAAAAGTGCTTTATCACTATCTAAGGTTGGCTATATATATATGAATCCTTGAGAATGTGAATTGATTTAACTACATGTAAGCTTTATATATGAGTGGATAAAATTAGAATTGCATCATGCATTTAGTTAGTTGCATTTAGGTTAGAATTGCATTGCATGGCATTCAACCACTTCAAAACCTTACTTTTTACCTTGGACATAGCATGAGGACATGCTATTACTTAAGTCTGGGGAGGTTGATAAACCCATATTTTATGATATATTTTATACTTAATCTGAGTGATTTATTCAATCCTTCACCCACTTATTCATATTAATTGTATGGTTTTACTTCTCCTTCCTTATTATGTGATGTATGTGAAAAACATGTTTCCTATGCTTTTAAATTAATTATTTTAATCACCTTTAATTCCATTAGATGCCGTGATTAGTGTGTTGAGTAGTTTCAGATCTTCTAAGGCAGGAATGACTTAAAGGATGGAAAAGAAAACATACAAAAATGGAAGGAAAGCGCAAAATAGAGTTTCTGAAAGAACTGGCATCCACGCGATCGCATGGACGACGCAATCGCGTGCCAGAAGCGAAGAGGCAACGATGCGACCGCATGACTGACGCGACCGCGCGACTTGAGCAAATCGCATATGACGCGGACGCGTGACCGACGCGACCGCGTTACAAGGAGAACTCCGAATGATGCGACCGCATGACCCACGCTGACGCGTGACAGATGCCACGCACCAGAAATTGCAGAAAATGCTCATAGTGGATTCTAAAGCCTTTTTGGCCCAAATCCAAGTCCAGAAGTCAAAGACCAGAGGTTATGAAGTGGAGGAATGCATCCATTGAGAGAGTCTTCGGAAATTCTGTTACTTTCGATGATTTAGATCTAGTTTTGAGAGAGGTTCTCTCCTCTCTTTCTCAGGATTTAGGATTTCTCTTAGCTTTTAGGAGTAACTCTCGATCCCAGGTTCAATGTTCTTTTACTTTATGTTTATTTCTTATTTTCAGATATTTGAGTGCTTGCTTGTATTAGTTATGTTGCCTAATTGGCCTATACCACTTTCATGATGATTTTCTTATTTAAAGATAATTTTAGGTATTTTCAGATCTATGAATTGTGTCTTTTATTTATATAAATAATTTGGATTTTTCTGTTCCCCTTTTTGCTTTGATTAAATAATTGGTGACCCTGGAGTTATCAAACTCATTATTGATTGAAAATTGGATTTCCTCATTTCATTAATTCATATTCCAATAACTCTAGCCTTTCCCAAGGAAATACTAGGACTTGAGGATTCAAATTAATTTATCCACTTAACTTACCTTCATAGTTAGAGGTTAACAAAGTGGGAGAAGAATCCAATTCTCTTTATAATTGATAAGGATAACTAGGATAAGACTTCCAGTCTTTATACCTTGACAAAAGTTTATTTTACTGTTAATTTATTTTACTTGTCATTTAAATATGCTTGTGCCCATTGCCTAAATTCCAAAAACCCCAATTTTACCTTTTTCATAGCCAATAATAAGAACATACCTCCCTGCAATTCCTTGAGAAGACGACCCGAGGTTTAAATACTCGGTTATTAATTTTAAAGGGTTTGTTACTTGTGACAACCAAAACGTTTGCACAAAGGGATTTTTGTTGGTTTAGAAACTATATCTACAACGCGACTGTTTTTATGAAATTCTTTTCTTGCAAAAATCCCAACGTCAAACATCCACAACCAATACAAATAACAATAGAGAGAGCGGGTCACCTTGTCTCAGGCCCCTTTCCATCTTGAATGGCTTGGATGGTGACCCATTTATCAGAACCGACATAGATGCAGTGGTTACACACTCCATAACCTATGATCATCTCTGGCCAAACCCCCATCTTTTGCAAGATAATGTCCACAAAACTCTACTTGACCCTATCATATGCTTTTTGGAAATCTAGCTTGATTATTGCTGCCTCCTTTTTTCTCAGTTTAAGCCATTTTACCATTTCACATGCGATAAGTGCTCCATCATGTATTTTCCAACCCTTTACAAATGCACTCTGAATTTTCCCCACTAATGCTGGCATCACTGATCTCATCCTCCTAACCAAAACTTTAGAGATAACCTTATAAATGCACCCAACCATGCTGATAGGACGCAGATCTTTAATCTCTTTTGCCCCAATGAACTTAGGTGCCACCGCCACCAAAGTGATGTTTCAGTCTGTCGGCAACCTTGACGACTGAAAGAACCCCATCACTGCAGCCGTGAATTCTGACCCAATCTCACCCCAACACCTCCTCTTAATAAAATTCATGGTGTACCCGTCATAACCTGGTGCCTTAGAAGACTCACAATTCCACACGGCTTCTCTTATCTCCTCAGTTGTCGGCAACGCCTCTAAATTTACAGAGTCTTCCTGCTCTATGCTACTTACCAGATCATCTCTGAAGGCCATCATAGGAGAATTATCCTGATGACATAAATCTTTGTAGTATTCCTTGATAGCGATTTTTATTCTAGATTGATTCTTGACCAGCCTGCCATTGATTAAAAGTGTGTCAATCCTATTATTCCTCCTTCTTGCTGAAGCTATGTTGTGAAAGTATCTTATATTTTTGTCCATCTCCTTTGCTTGCCGAGACCAAGACATCTGTTTCTAATGGATTTCTTTTCTGACTTACTGGTGCGCGAAATTGTGAACAATACTTTTCACAACTCTCATAATCCCCGGTCATGAACCCCAAAAACTTGGTGTTCAATACCATGGGGCATTACACAACTTCGCACAACTAACCAGCAAGTGCACTGGGTCGTCCAAGTAATAAACCTTACGCGAGTAAGGGTCGATCCCACGGAGATTGTTAGTATGAAGCAAGCTATGGTCATCTTGTAAATCTTAGTCAGGCAAACTCAAATGGATATGGTGATGAACGAAATAAACATAAAGAGAAAGATAGAGGTACTTATGTAATTCATTGGTAGGAACTTCAGATAAGTGCATGAAGATGCCTTCCCTTCCGTCTCTCTGCTTTCCTATTGTCTTCATCCAATCCTTCTTACTCCTTTCCATGGCAAGCTTATGTAGGGTTTCACCGTTGTCAGTGGCTACCTCCCATCCTCTCAGTGAAAACGTTTGCCTATGCTCTGTCACAGCATGGGGTAATCAGCTGTCGGTTCTCGGCCACGCCGGAAAAGAATCCATCGATTCTTTTGCGTCTGTCACTAACG
>NC_029773.3:25633884-25634249 GCF_000817695.3 Arachis duranensis | reverse complement strand
TGTCTTCCAGTATTACCACCGGATACATACATGCCACAGACACATAATTGGGTGAACCTTTTCAGATTGTGACTCAGCTTTGCTAGAGTCCCCAACTAGAGGTGTCCAGGGTTCTTAAGCACACTCTTATTGCCTTGGATCACAACTTTATTTTTCTTTCTTTTCTCTATAATTTTTTTTTCGTTTTCTTTTTCCTTCTCTCTTTTTTTTCGAAATTTTCTTTTTTTTTCATTGCTTTTTCTTGCTTCAATAATCATTTTAATGATTTTTCAGATCCTCAGTAACATGTCTCCTTTTTCATCATTCTTTCAAGAGCCAACATTCATGAACCACAAATTCAAGATACATATGCACTGTTTAAGCAT
>NC_029773.3:25632593-25633408 GCF_000817695.3 Arachis duranensis | reverse complement strand
ACTCCATCCTCTTCTTAGTGATGGGCTTGTCCTCATCAATGGGGATGTCTCCCTCTATGTCAACTCCAACTGAATAACAGAGGTGACAAATGAGATGAGGGAAGACTAACCTTGCCAAGGTAGAGGACTTTTCCGCCACCTTATAGAGTTCTTGGGCTATAACCTCATGAACTTCTATTTCTTCTCCAATCATGATGCTATGAATCATGATAGCCCGGTCTATGGTAACTTCGGACCGGTTGCTAGTGGGAATGATTGAGCGTTGGATAAACTCCAACCATCCCCTAGCCACGGGCTTGAAGTCATGCCTTCTCAGTTGAACCGGCTTCCCTCTTGAATCACTCTTCCATTGAACGCCCTCTTCAAAGATGTCTATGAGGACTTGGTCTAACCTTTGATCAAAGTTGACCCTTCCAGTGTAAGGATGTTCATCTCCTTGCATCATTAGTGTAAGGATGTTCATCTCCTTACATCATGGGCAAGTTGAACGCCACCCTCACACTTTCCGGACTAAAATCCAAGTATTTTCCCCGAACCATAGTAAGATAATTTTTTGGATCCGGGTTCACACTTTGATCATGGTTCTTGGTGATCCATGCATTGGCATAGAACTCTTGAACCATCAAGATTCCGACTTGTTGAATGGGGTTGGTAAGAACTTCCCATCCTCTTCTTCGGATCTCATGTCGGATCTCCAGATATTCACCCTTTTTGAGTGAAAAAGGGACCTCGGGGATCACCTTTTTCAAGGCCACAACTTCATAGAAATGGTCTTGATGCACCCTTGAGATGAATCTCTCCATCTCCCATGACTC
>NC_029773.3:25630480-25631175 GCF_000817695.3 Arachis duranensis | reverse complement strand
ATTCCCATGGTTCCTCATTGGGGAACTCATTGGAGGTCAGTGGACGTCCAGTGAGGCCTTCCTCAGTGGCGTTCACTGCCTATTCTCCTTCCCAAAATTCGGCCATGTTGATGGCCTTGCACTCTCCTTTTGGATTTTCTTCTGTATTGCTTGGGAGAGTACTAGGAGGGAGTTCAGTAATCTTCTTGCTCAGCTGATCCACTTGTCCTTCCAAGTTTCTGATGGAGGACCTTGTTTCAGTCATGAAACTTTGTGTGGTTTTGATTAGATCAGAGACCATGGTTGCTAAGTCAGAGGTATTCTGCTTAGAACTCTCTGTCTGTTGCTGAGAAGATGATGGAAAAGGTTTGCTATTGCTAAACCTGTTTCTTCCACCATTATTGTTATTGAAACCTTGTTGAGTTCTCTGTTGATCCTTCCATGAGAGATTTGAATGATTTCTCCATAAAGGATTATAGGTGTTTCCATAGGGTTCTCCCATGTAATTCACCTCTTCCATTTAAGGGTTCTCAGGATCATAAGCATCTTCCTCAGATGAAGCTTCCTTAGTACTGCTTGGTGCATTTTGCATTCCAGACAGACTTTGAGAAATCATATTGACTTGTTGAGTCAATATTTTGTTCTGAGCCAATAGGGCATTCAGAGTGTCAATCTCAAGAACCCCTTTCTTCTGACTAGTCCCATTGTTCACAGGA
>NC_029773.3:25629821-25630316 GCF_000817695.3 Arachis duranensis | reverse complement strand
ATGTAATTCACCTCTTCTATTGAAGGATTCTCAGGATCATAAGCTTCTTCCTCGGATGAAGCTTCCTTAGTACTGCTTGGTTCATTATGCATTCCAGACAGACTTTGAGAAATCATATTGACTTGTTGGGTCAATATTTTGTTCTGTGCCAATATGGCATTCAGAGTGTCAATCTCAAGAACTCCTTTCTTCTGACTAGTCCCATTGTTCACAGGATTTCTCTCAGAAGTGTACATGAATTGGTTGTTTGCAACCATTTCAATTAGCTCTTGAGCTTCTGTAGGCGTCTTCTTCAGATGAAGAGAGCCTCCAGCAGAGCTATCCAAGGACATCTTGGACAGTTCAGAGAGACCATCATAGAAAATTCCTATGATGCTCCATTCAGAAAGCATGTCAGAGGGACATTTTCTGATCAATTGTTTGTATCTTTCCCAAGCTTCATAGTGGGATTCTCCTTCCTTCTGTCTGAAGGTTTGGACTTCCACTCTAAGCTTA
>NC_029773.3:25629449-25629721 GCF_000817695.3 Arachis duranensis | reverse complement strand
TCTTTCAGAAGTGTACATGAATTGGTTATTTGCAACCATTTCAATCAGTTCCTGAGCCTCTGCAGGCGTCTTCTTCAGATGGAGAGATCCTCCAGAAGAGCTATCCAAGGACATCTTGGACAGTTCAGAGAGACCATCATAGAAAATACCTATGATGCTCCATTCAGAAAGCATGTCAGTGGGACATTTTATGATCAATTGTTTGTATCTTTCCCAAGCTTCATAGAGGGATTCTCCTTCCTTCTGTCTGAAGGTTTGGACTTCCACTCTAA
>NC_029773.3:25624321-25625762 GCF_000817695.3 Arachis duranensis | reverse complement strand
AGAAAAACACACAAACTCATAGTAAAGTCCAGAAAAGTGAATTTTAACTAAAAACTAATAAAAATATACTAAAATCTAACTAGATCATACCAAAAACATACTAAAAACAATGCCAAAAAGTATACAAATTATCCGCTCATCACCCTACCCTTCCCCCTCTCCTATATAAACCCATCTTCACTCCTTCATTTTCACACAACCTAAGCACCACTTCTCCCCCTTTTGGCTGAACACAAGCCATTCCCTTTTCCTTCATTTCTTCTTCTTCTACTCTCTTCTTTCTTCCTTTGCTCGAGGACGAGCAAACCTTTTAAGTTTGGTGTGGTAAAAGCATTGCTTTTTGTTTTTCCATAACCATTTATGGCATCCAAGGCCGGAGAAACCTCTAGAAAGAGGAAAGGGAAGGCAAAAGCTTCCACCTCCGAGTCATGGGAGATGGAGAGATTCATCTCAAGGGTGCATCAAGACCCCTTCTATGAAGTTGTGGCCTTGAAGAAGGTGATCCCCGAGGTCCCTTTTTCACTCAAAAAGAGTGAATATCCGGAGATCTTGACATGAGATCCGAGAAGAGGTTGGGAAGTTCTTACCAACCCCATTCAACAAGTCGGAATCTTGATGGTTCAAGAGTTCTATGCCAATGCATGGATCACCAAGAACCATGACCAAAGTGTGAACCCGGATCCAAAGAATTGGCTTACTATGGTTCGGGGGAAATACTTGGATTTTAATCCGGAAAGTGTAAGGTTGGCATTCAATTTGCCCATGATGCAAGGAGATGAACATCCTTACATTAGAAGGGTCAACTTTGATCAAAGGTTGGACCAAGTCCTCACAGTCATATGTGAAGAGGGCGCCCCATGGAAGAGAGATTCAAGAGGGAAGCCGGTTCAATTGAGAAGGCATGACCTCAAACCCGTGGCTAGAGGATGGTTGGAGTTTATTCAACGCTCAATCATTCCCACTAGCAACCGGTCCGAAGTTACCATAGACCGGGCTATCATGATTCATAGCATCATGATTGGAGAAGAAATAGAAGTTCATGAGGTTATAGCTCAAAAACTCTATAAGGTGGCGGACAAGTCCTCTACCTTGGCAAGGTTAGCCTTCCCTCATCTCATTTGTCACCTCTGTAATTCAGTTGGAGTTGACATAGAGGGAGACATCCCTATTGATGAGGACAAGCCCATCACCAAGAAGAGGATGGAGCACACAAGAGACCCCACTCATCATGAGATCTCTGAGATGCCTCAAGGGATGCACTCTCCTCCACAAAACTATTGGGAGCAACTAAACACCTCCCTAGGAGAATTAAGTTCCAACATGGGACAACTAAGGGTGGAGCATCAAGAACACTCCATCATCCTCCAAGAAATTAGAGAAGATCAAAGAATCATGAGAGAGGAGCAACAAAGACAAGGAAGAGACATTGAGGAGCTCAAGC
>NC_029773.3:25617702-25622145 GCF_000817695.3 Arachis duranensis | reverse complement strand
CCATTAATTTACATAAGTATTTCTATCTTAGTTTATTTATCTTTATTTTCTATTTATTCCGTTAATCAAATTTAAACCAATAATCCAATTATACTTGAATCCACCTGACTGAGATTTACAAGGTGATCATAGCTTACTTCATACCAACAATCTCTGTGGGATCGACCCTTACTCGCGTAAGGTTTATTACTTGGATGACCCAGTACACTTGCTGGTTAGTTGTGCGAAGTTGTGTTTCTGCCATGGTATTGAACACCAAGTTTTTGGATTCATTACCGGGGATTATTTGTGTTGTGAAAAGTATTGATCACAATTTCGTGCACCATTCATTACCGGGGATTATTTGATTTGTGAAAAGTATTGATCACAATTTCGCGCTATCAATAGACTACAGAAAACTCAACGAAGCTACACGAAAAGATCATTTCCCGCTTCCATTCATGGACCAGATGTTGGAACGACTTGCAGGCCATGCATTTTATTATTTTCTCGATGGCTATTCAGGATATAACCAAATAGTGGTTGATCCTAGAGACCAAGAGAAAACCTCCTTCACATGCCCATATGGAGTGTTTGCTTATAGGTGCATGCCATTTGGGCTATGTAATGCACCTGCAACGTTCCAACGCTGCATGCTTTCTATCTTCTCAGACATGATAGAGAAATTCATTGAAGTTTTTATGGATGATTTTTCAGTATTTGGAGATTCTTTTCCTAGTTGCCTACATCACTTAGCCCTGGTATTGAAGAGATGTCAAGAGACCAATCTGGTTTTGAACTGGGAAAAATGTCACTTCATGGTGACAGGAGGAATAGTCCTTGGTCATAAGGTTTCTAACCAGGGTATTGAGGTGGACAGAGCTAAAGTGGAAATTATTGAAAAACATCCTCCACCCAGTGATGTCAAGGCAATTAGGAGCTTTTTAGGGCATGCAGGTTTTTACAGAAGGTTTATTAAGGATTTTTCAAAGATAGCAAAGCCCTTAAGCAATCTCCTTGTAGCTGACAAACCATTTGTCTTTGATGAAACATGCATGTTAGCTTTTGAAAACTTGAAAATGAGGCTATCCTCTGCACCTATCATCTCCCCACCTGATTGGAACTTACCTTTTGAACTAATGTGTGATGCATCTGATTATGCAATAGGGGCAGTGTTAGGACAGAGGAAAGATAGCTTAGTCCATGTGATATACTATGCCAGCAAGGTCCTTAATGATGCTCAAAGAAATTATACCACAACTGAAAAGGAACTGCTGGCAATAGTCTTCGCATTTGATAAGTTTAGATCATACCTCATTGGTGCAAAAGTGATTGTTTTCACAGATCACACAGCACTTAAATATTTGTTTGCTAAGCAGGAATCAAAACCAAGATTAATAAGATGGATCTTATTATTGCAGGAATTTGATATTGAAATCAGAAACAAGAAAGGAGTGGAGAACAAGGTAGCAGATCACCTCTCCAGAATCCCTCAGGATGAAGGTGGGGCACATGATACTCAAGTGAACAAGCTCTTCCCTGATGAGCAGTTGATGATAGTTCACAAGGCTCCATGGTTTGCAGACATAGCCAACATGCCACAAAATTTCATTCTAGAGCTAGAACTGTTTGATGTGTGGGGAATAGATTTCATGGGGCCATTTCCAACTTCATATGCAAACAAGTACATCTTAGTAGCTGTGGATTATGTCTCCAAGTGGGTGGAGGCAATTGTAACTCCAACAAATGATAACAAGGTGGTTATGAACTTCCTCAGGAAGAATATCTTTAGCCGGTTTGGAGTCCCAAGAGCCCTCATCAGTGATGGAGGGAGCCATTTTTGTAACAGACCATTAGAGGCTCTTCTCCTACGATATGGGGTAAAATACAAGGTAGCCACACCTTACCACCCCCAAACAAATGGACAAACTGAGATCTCCAACAGAGAACTAAAAAGAATTTTGGAAAAGACTGTGGGTGCATCAAGAAAGGATTGGTCAAAGAAGCTGGATGATGCTCTTTGGGCATACAGAACAGCATTCAAAACACCACTTGGAATGTCCCCATATCAGCTGGTGTATGGTAAAGCCTGTCACTTACCACTGGAGCTAGAACACAAAGCTTTATGGGCTATCAAGATACTAAATTTTGATAGCATTGCTGCTAGTGCAAAGAGAATCTTGCAACTGCAAGAGATGGAGGAATTCAGGTCCCAAACCTATGAGAATACCAAGATGAACAAGGAGAAGGCAAAGAGAAGACATGACTCACATCTTGCACCCAGAAGTTTTGAAAGGGGGCAGCGAGTGCTCTTATACAATTCCAAACTAAGACTGTTCCCAGGAAAACTCAAATCAAGGTGGTCCGGGCCCTTTCTTGTCACAAAGGTCTCGCCGTATGGGCACGTAGAAGTCATGGATGAAGGGTCAGAAAGGACTTTTACAGTGAATGGACAAAGACTCAAGCATTATCTGGGCAATATGGGGGAAAACCCCAGAATGAAATACCATCTCAAGTGAGTGAGGACTCGTCGAGCTAGCGACGATAAAAAAAGCGCTTTGTTGGGAGGCAACCCAACCTCAGGTAGTCATTTTCATCTTCATTTCAATAAAAATCACAAGTTGTTTCCCCTTTATTGCAAGGAGCTAAGTTTGGTGTTTCACACCAGAACAATCAAAAGAGATGGTGTAATTCTAAGTTTGGTGTTCCACCAAAAGGACATTTAGTTAGAATTACACCTACTCCCAAAACACATTGCTAGCTCTAACCAATTGAGGGAAACCACTTAGATGTAGTTAGAGTTTAGTTGTCACCTAAAGGTTGTATTGTCACTTAATTCCATATATTTACAGTTCGAACATTGGAAGCTCAAATGCAATCTTGATTAATGATTACCAGTGAGGCCTAAACATGTTTTTTTTTACTCTACCTTGTTGTTGAGCATGATCTGTGATTCTGGTTTAAGTGTCACTACATCTTTCCCTTATTTACTTGTAAGCTTGTCTATTTGTTTGAAGAAGGGAATGTTTTATGTTTTAAAAGAGAAGAGTAGGGCTCATAATGTGGAAGTGCATTCATGAATCTTTGGGGGTAGTCATAAGTTAGCTAAGTTGGTTCAACCACAAGGTTAGGATGACATCTATCTATCCTGAATGCTTTACTTTTGATATACCCATGAGATTAAGATAACAACAAGATCCTAATAAGAGAAAAGGGAAAGAACAAGGGAAGTGAAAAACAAAAGAAAAAGAGTAAGCAATAAGGCTAGGCACCAATGGTTTACCCTAGGACATGTGCTGTGGTGCTCCTGTGTGAGGGATCTACTTGGATGAATAAGCTCTTTGGGTGCTTCATCACCTGGTAACTTGGGTTAACTAACCCAGGATTATCAGCTGAAAATCCACTATCAAGAGTAACCCTAACCACAGAGCATTTAGTAACCCAAAGAGGTGCTGGACACCAAGGTCTGAAGGAAAGAAAATAAATAAACTATATGCCTGTGGTGTGTATGTATGGGGGAGAGACTTGAGCAAGTAAGTCCTTAGGGGTGCTTCAACACCTAGCACCTTGAACCAACTGGTTCGGGAGTGTTGGCTGAAAGCTTATCTTAAAGAGTTGCCCCCTTAAAAAACACTTAGCCTAAAAACACAAATAAGCCCTTGAAATGAAAATAAAAGGATCAATAAATAAAGGTCTCATGGGATATAACAAAGTGAGTATTTTAGGAGATGATAAAGGTCTGAAAGCCAGTAGTGGAATGAACCTAAGTTTTTGGGCAAATATTCACTCAAACCTTGATTCAAGCATACATTGTGCATTTTATATTATTTCATGAGGATTTTGCATGGTTTTAATGACAAAATTGTATATTGCATTACCCATGACTTGGACTAGAACTTTGATGCACTCTATTGCTTGATTTCAGGACCAAAGGAAGCAAGGAATGGGAGGTAACTTGCAAAGTTAAGGAGAAAAGTGATTGCCAAAAACACTCTCAAAAGCCATCAATGCCCACGTTAAAGAGTCACGTTAACTAAGTTAACGTGAACTCTAACGTGGAGATGAGAAGTTGAGCCAACGGTAGTGACACTTAACATTATCACTAACGTTGGCAATTGCTCACAAATGGCCACGTTAGAAGCCACGTTAACCTAGTTAACGTGGCCTCTAACGTTAAAGGGGGAAGAGAAGCCAACGTTAGTGACACTCAACATTGTCACTAACGTTGGCCTAAGGTGCAAAGAGCGACATTAACTCCCACGTTAACTTGGTTAACGTGGGAGCTAACGTAAGAGATGGAGAGTTGTCGACAACGTTAGTGACACTTAACATTGTCACTAACGTTGGAGCAACCACACAAACCCCAAGAGCCACATTAACTTCCACGTTAACTTGGTTAACGTGGAAGCTAACGATGAGGAATGAAGAATGAGCCAACGTTAGTGACACTCAACATTGTCACTA
>NC_029773.3:25615227-25617589 GCF_000817695.3 Arachis duranensis | reverse complement strand
TCTAACGTGAGACCTAGGGGCACACTTGAATGTTAGTGACAATGTTGAGTGTCACTAACGTTCTCGAAGGCTAACAAGGCAACGTTAAAAGCCACGTTAACCCAGTTAACGTGAGCTTTAACGTGAAGCAAGAAGGGGCACACTTGAACGTTAATGACAATGTTGAGTGTCACTAACGTTCTCAAAGGCTAGCATGGCAAAGTTAAAAGCCACGTTAACCTAGTTAACGTGGGCTTTAACGTGAGGCAAAGGGGTGCATGGCAACGTTAGTGACAATGTTAAATGTCACTAACGTTCTCGAACTTGTATTTTCATTAAATGATAAACACCCCTAACGTCTTGAGCTAAAGTCTCTGCCCACTTCACACTTTCTCTCTGCAAGTAAGCCAAGCCCAATTTAAGAAAGGAACTGCTTCAAGCTCACAGATCCAGAGGCCCAAGACTTGAAGAGCTAACTAGAAGTTGAGAAGAGTAGTATATATAGGAGTAGTTTTGAAATAGAGAAGAGCTTTTGGGAGGAGCTAGGAGAGAGAACTACTCTTTGTATCTACTTTCTTTGCACTTCTAGCTTTATGATGTATTCTCCATCTTTGATTTTGATTTCTAGAGCTATGAACAACTAAACCCCTTTTATTGGGTTAGGGAGCTCTGTTGTAATTTGATGGGTCAATACTAATTTTCTTATTCTTTTTCTATCTTTCCTTTTGATTTTACTTGAAAGCTTTCGATCTTCATCCAATTGGATAGTTATCTTGGAAAAGAAGCTATTCAAACATGGATCTCTTCGGATCCTTGAAAGAGGAATGAAGAGATTAGCTAGAAATGCTTTCTCAAGCTGGACCAAATTGAGTGTGGATGGGTATGTGGCTATAACCCTCTAAGCATTTGATTTGGGAAGTGCATGTGGTATAATCAGTGACCACACTTCATCTCTTCTCATGAGCAATTGACCAAGGAATTGGCTATTGATCAAGATTTGAGAGATTGAATTGCAAGAAATTGTGATTCAATCACTTAAGATTGCCAAGGAGATCAATGAGTGCATTGATTGAGGAAGAGATGAAAATGAAATTGATCCGGAGAATGCAACATCTCCTAAGCCCAATGAACTCCCCATTTTTTATCTTACACATTCTCTTTAATTTCTGCAATTTACTTTTATGAGCAATTCCCCCATTCCCCTTTACAATTCTGCTATTTACTTTCAGTCATTTACTTTCTCGCCATTTTAATTTCTGCAATTATCAACTATATTCATGGATTTGCTCAACTAGATCATTCCTCTAATTAAAGTTGCTTGATCAATCAATCCCTATGGGATTAGACCTCACTCTATTGTGAGTTTTTACTTGATGACAAATTCGGTACACTTGCCGAATGGGAATTTGTTGAGAGACAAGTTTTACCCCAATCATATATGCTTGAGGAATTATTAAGGTTGATTTGTGGGTGAAACCATGTGATAGTAAGTATGATATTGATTATGTATAATGATGGTTGATTGGAAATAGTATTGTTGGAAATCGGGATGAGAAAGGATGCATGACATGTTAATGTGCTTGTAATTTAGCCATTTGTTTAAAATGGGTAAAAATGGTTATATGGCAGTTTTGTGAATTGTGGTAAGGTGTTAATGTATGAGTTGAGGAGGCTTGATGTTGATTTTGGTATATTTTGATTGATTTCAAAAAGGGTCGAAATTGGCATGTTTTGGTTGATTTCGAAAAGGGTTGAAAATGGCTTGTTTTGTAAATGGCACTTTGTGGTTAGTGCGCGGAATTGTGATCATCAATGGCTCCATCAACATGGTACGCACAATTGTAATCTCAACTCTTTATCATAACTTCACACAACTAACCAGCAAGTGTACTGGGTCGTCCAAGTAATAAACCTTACGCGAGTAAGGGTCGATCCCATAGAGATTGTTGGTATGAAGCAAGCTATAGTCACCTTGTAAATCTTAGTCAGGCAAACTCAAATGGTTATGGATGATGTATGAATAAAATATAAAGATAAAGATAGAGATACTTATGTAATTCATTGGTGAGAATTTCAGATAAGTGTATGGAGATGCTTTGTCCCTTCCGTCTCTCTGCTTTCCTACTGTCTTCATCCAATCCTTCTTACTCCTTTCCATGGCAAGCTGTATGTAGGGTTTCACCATTGTCAGTGGCTACCTCCCATCCTCTCAGGGAAAATGTTCAACGCACCCTGTCACGACACGGCTAATCATCTGTTTGGTTCTCAATCAGGTTGGAATAGAATTCAGTGATTCTTTTGAGTCTGTCACTAACGCCCAGCCCTCAGGAGTTTGAAGCTCGTCACAGTCATTCAATCATTGAATCCTACTCAGAATACCACA
>NC_029773.3:25612844-25614315 GCF_000817695.3 Arachis duranensis | reverse complement strand
TAAAAAGAAGAGAATATGCAATGAATTCCAAAAACATCTATGAAGATCAGTATTAATTAGATGAGCGGGGCTTTTAGCTTTTTGCCTCTGAACAGTTTTGGCATCTCACTCTATCCTTTGAAATTCAGAATGATTGGCTTCTTTAGGAACTCAGAATCCAGATAGTGTCATTGATTCTCCTAGTTAAGTTTGATGATTCTTGAACACAGCTACTTATTGAGTCTTGGCCGTGGCCCAAAGCACTCTGTCTTCCAGTATTACCACCGGATACATACATGCCACAGACACATAATTGGGTCAACCTTTTCAGATTGTGACTCAGCTTTGCTAGAGTCCCCAATTAGAGGTGTCCAGGGTTCTTAAGCACACTCTTTTTGCCTTGGATCACAACTTTATTTCTTTCTTTTTCTCTCTTTTTTTTTCATTTTCTTTTCTTCTCTTTTTTTTTCGTTTTTCTTCTTCTCTTTTTTTTTGTATTCACTGCTTTTTCTTGCTTCAAGAATCATTTTTATGATTTTTCAGATCCTCAGTAACATGTCTCCTTTTTCATCATTCTTTCAAGAGCCAACATTCATGAACCACAAATTCAAAAGACATATGCACTGTTTAAGCATTCATTCAGAAGACAAAAGTAATGCCACCACATCAAAATAATTAAACTGTTATAAAATTCAAAATTCATGCAATTCTTCTCTTTTTCAATTAAGAACATTTTTTATTCAAGAAAGGTGATGGATTCATAGGACATTCATAACTTTAAGGCATAGACACTAAGACACTAATGATCATAAGACACAAACATAGATAAACATAAGCATAATTTTCGAAAAAACAGGAAAATAAGGAACAAGGAGATTAAAGAACGGGTCCACCTCAGTGATGGCGGCTTGTTCTTCCTCTTGAAGATCCTATGGAGTGCTTGAGCTCCTCAATGTCTCTTCCTTGCCATTGTTGCTCCTCTCTCATGATTCTTTGATATTCTCTAATTTCATAGAGGAGAATGGAATGTTCTTGGTGATCCACCCTTAGTTGTCCCATGTTGGAACTCAATTCTCCTAGGGAGGTGTTCAGTTGCTCCCAATAGTTTTGTGGAGGAAAGTGCATACCTTGAGGCATCTCAGGGATTTGATGATGAGAGGGGTCTCTTGTTTGCTCCATCCTCTTCTTAGTAATGGGCTTGTCCTCATCAATGGGGATGTCTCCCTCTATGTCAACTCCAACTGAATAACAGAGGTGATAAATGAGATGAGGAAAGGCTAACCTTGCCAAGGTAGAGGACATGTCTGCCACCTTATAAAGTTCTTGGGATATAACCTCATGAACTTCTATTTCTTCTCCAATCATGATGCTATGAATCATGATAGCTCGGTATATAGTAACTTCAGACCGATTGCTAGTGGGAATGATTGAGCGTTGGATAAACTCCAACCATCCCCTAGCCACGGGTTTGAGGTCATGCCTTCTCAGTTGA
>NC_029773.3:25611816-25612608 GCF_000817695.3 Arachis duranensis | reverse complement strand
AAGGGGGAGAAGGGGTGTTTAGGTTGTGTGAAAATGAAGGAGTGGAGAGGGGTTTATATAGGAGTGGAGAGAGGGGTAGGGTTCGGTCATGTATGGGTGGGTTTGGGTGGAAAAGTGGTTTGAATTTGAATGGTGAGGTAGGTGGGGTTTTATGAAGGATGGGTGTGAGTGGTGAAGAGAAAGATGGGATTTGATAGGTGAGGGGTTTTTGGGGAAGAGGTGTTGAGGTGATTGGTGAATGGGTGAAGAAAAGAGAGAGTGGTGGGGTAGGTGGGGATCCTGTGGGGTCCACAGATCCTGAGGTGTCAAGGAAAAGTCATCCCTGCACCAAGTGGCGAGGAAAATTGCTCTTCATGCCAATTCTGGCGTTAAACGCCGGGCTGGTGCCCATTTCTGGCGTTTAACGCCAACTTCTTGCCCTTTCCTGGCGTTTAACGCCAGTCTGGTGCCCCTTCCTGGCGTTAAACGCCCAGAATGGTGCCAGACTGGGCGTTAAACGCCCATCTGCTAGCCTTACTGGCGTTTAAACGCTAGCAAATTCTCCTCCAGGGTGTGCTGTTTTTCTTTCTGTTTTTCTTTCTATTTTTGCTTTTTTCAATTGATTTTGTGACTTCTCATGATCATCAACCTACAGAAAACATAAAATAACAAAAGAAAATAGTTAATTATAAAACATTGGGTTGCCTCCCAACAAGCACATCTTTAATGTCATTAGCTTGACAGAGGACTCTCATGGAGCCTCAGAAATGCTCAGAGCTATGTTGGAACCTCCCAACACCAAACTTAGAGTTT
>NC_029773.3:25610829-25611567 GCF_000817695.3 Arachis duranensis | reverse complement strand
ATCCAGTTCTTTGGTGAGCAAAGGGGGTTCATCCTCCCAAGTCTCATTTCCAAATAACTTGTCATTTAGCTTCATGATTGCTCCAAGGTATTTAGCAACTTGCTCTTTAGTGTCATACTCATCCTCTTCAGAGGAAGAATACTCATCAGAGCTCATGAATGGCAGCAGTAAATCCAATGGAATCTCTATGGTCTCATTTTGAGCCTCAAATTCCTATGGTTCCCCATTGGGGAACTCATTGGAGGCCAGTGGACGTCCATTGAGGTCTTCCTCAGTGGCGTTCACTGCCTCTTCCTCCTCTCCAAATTTGGCCATGTTGATGGCTTTGCACTCTCCTTTTGGATTTTCTTTTGTATTGCTTGGAAGAGTATTAGGAGGGAGTTCAGAAATTTTCTTGCTCAGCTGACCCACTTGTACCTCCAAGTTTCTCATGGAGGACCTTGTTTCAGTCATGAAACTTTGAGTGGTTTTGATTAGATCAGAGACCATGGTTGCTAAGTCAGAGGTGTTCTGCTTAGAACTCTCTGTCTATTGCTGAGAAGATGATAGAAAAGGCTTGCCATTGCTAAACCTGTTTCTTCCACCATTATTGTTGTTGAAACCTTGTTGAGGTCTCTGTTGATCCTTCCATGAGAGATTTGGATGATTTCTCCATGAAGGATTATAGGTGTTTCCATAGGGTTCTCCCATGTAATTCACCTCTTCCATTGAAGGGTTCTCAGGATCATAAGCTTCTTC
>NC_029773.3:25609242-25610760 GCF_000817695.3 Arachis duranensis | reverse complement strand
AGCTTGCATTCCAGACAGACTTTGAGAAATCATATTGATTTGCTGAGTCAATATTGTGTTCTGAGCCAATATGGCATTCAGAATATCAATCTCAAGAACTCCTTTCTTCTTATTAGTCCCATTGTTCACAGGATTCCTTTCAGAAGTGTACATGAATTGGTTATTTGCAACCATTTCAATTAGTTCTTGAGCTTCTGTAGGCGTCTTCTTCAGATGAAGAGATCCTCCAGCAGAGCTATCCAAAGACATCTTGGACAGTTCAGACAGACCATCATATAAAATACCTATGATGCTCCATTCAGAAAGCATATCAGAGGGACACTTTCTGATTAATTGTTTGTATCTTTCCCAAGCTTCATAGAGGGATTCTCCTTCCTTCTGTCTGAAGGTTTGGACTTCCACTCTAAGCTTACTCAATTTTTGAGGTGGAAAGAACTTTGCCAAGAAGGCATTGACTAGCTTTTCCCAAGAGTTCAGGCTTTCTTTAGGTTGTGAGTCCAACCATATCCTAGCTCTGTCTCTTACAGCAAAAGGGAATAGCATAAGTCTGTAGACCTCAGGGTTAACCCCATTAGTCTTGACAGTGTCACAGATTTGCAAGAACTCAGCTAAAAACTGATGAGGATCTTCCAATAGAAGTCCATGAAACTTGCAATTCTATTGCATTAGAGAAACTAATTGAGGCTTAAGCTCAAAGTTGTTTGCTCCAATGGCAGGGATAGAGATGCTTCTCCCATAGAAGTCGGGAGTAGGTGTAGTAAAGTCACCCAGCACCTTCCCTGCATTGTTGGCATTGTTGTTATTTTCGGCTGCCATGGGTTCTTCTTCTTTGAAGATTTCTGTTAGGTCCTCTACAGAGATTTGTGCCTTAGCTTCTCTTAGCTTTCACTTCAAGGTCTTTCAGGTTCAGGGTCAGCCTCAACAAGAATGCTTTTGTCTTTGCTCCTGCTCATATGAAAGAGAAGAGAACAAGAAAATGTGGAATCCTCTATGTCACAGTATAGAGATTCCTTGATGTGTTAGAGGAAAAGAAAAATGGAAGGAAGAGGTAGAAAATTTGAACTTATCAAGAAAGATGGAGTTCGAATTGTGCATTAAGGAATAGTGTTAGTCCATAAATAGAAGGATGTGAGAAGAGGGGAAGAAATTTTCGAAAATAATTTAAAAAGATTTTAAAAACATTTTGAAAAACTTTAATTGATTTTCGAAAACCATGATTGATAAAGAAGTAGAGTGATTTTTGAAAAAGATTTTGAAATTAGAAATCAAAAAGATTTGATTGAAAACTATTTTGAAAAAGATGTGATTAAGAAGATATGATTGGTTTTTTTTTAAAAGATGTGATTGAGAAGATATGATTTGAAAAAACATTTTAAAAAAAATATTTGATTTTAAAAATTAATGACTTGGCTAACAAGAAAAGATATGATTCAAACATTAAACCTTTCTCAACAGAAAAGGCAACATACTTGAAATGTTGAATCAAATCATTGATTGATAGCAAGTATTTTTGAAAAT
>NC_029773.3:25608385-25609123 GCF_000817695.3 Arachis duranensis | reverse complement strand
TTTGAAAAAAATTGCTTTGAAAACAGAATCTTCCCTCTTGTGCCATCCTGGCATTAAACGCCCAGAATGGTGCACATTCTGGTGTTTAACGCCCAAACCACTACCCTTTTGGGCGTTAAACGCCCAGCCAGGCACCCTGGCTGGCGTTTAAACGCCAATTTGCCTTTCTTACTGGGCGTTTTGAATGCCCAGCTTTTTCTGTGTAATTCCTCTGCTGAATGTTCTGAATCTTCAATTCTCTGTATTATTGACTTGAAAAGACACAAATTAAAAATATTTTTGGATTTTTAATAATAAGGAATAATCAAAACGCAACTAAAATCAAATAACAATGCATGCAAGACACCAAACTTAGCAGTTTGTATACTGCTGACACTAACAAAATGAGAATGCATATGAGACACCAAACTTAGCAGTTTGTATACTACTAACAAAATGAGAATGCACATAAACACTCAAGTCAAGAGAATTTAAAAATCAGGGCAATGAAACCATCAAGAACAACTTGAAGATTAATGAAGACACATGCATGAATGCAAAAAGAACAGAAACATGCAATTGACACCAAACTTAACATGAGACTCTAGACTCAACAAGAAACATAACATATTTTTGGTTTTTTATGATTTTGAAAAAAAAAATTTTTGGATTTTTTGAAAATTAAGTGGAAAAAGAAAATAAAGGTATCAAAATTCTTAATGAGAATTCCAGGAATCATGCAATGTTAGTCTAAAGCTT
>NC_029773.3:25607586-25608154 GCF_000817695.3 Arachis duranensis | reverse complement strand
AAACAATCTCCGGCAACGGCGCCAAAAACTTGGTGCGCAGAATTGTGATCATCAATGGCGCCATCAACATGGTACGCACAATTGTAATCTCAACTCTTTATCACAACTTCGCACAACTAACCAGCAAGTGTACTGGGTCGTCCAAGTAATAAACCTTACGCGAGTAAGGGTCGATCCCACAGAGATTGTTGGTATGAAGCTAGCTATAGTCACCTTGTAAATCTTAGTCAGGCAAACTCAAATGGTTATGGATGATGTATGAATAAAACATAAAGATAAAGATAGAGATACTTATGTAATTCATTGGTGAGAATTTCAGATAAGTGTATGGAGATGCTTTGTCCCTTCCGTCTCTCTACTTTCCTACTGTCTTCATCCAATCCTTCTTACTTCTTTCCATGGCAAGTTGTATGTAGGGTTTCACTGTTGTCAGTGGCTACCTCCCATCCTCTCAGTGAAAATGTTCAACGCACCCTGTCACGGCACGGCTAATCATTTGTCGGTTCTCAATCAGGTTGGAATAGAATCCAGTGATTCTTTTGCGTCTGTCACTAACGCCCAGCCTTCA
>NC_029773.3:25579042-25607226 GCF_000817695.3 Arachis duranensis | reverse complement strand
TTGGAGTTAAACGCCAGCTTTTGTGCCAGTTTGGGCGTTTAACTCCCATTCTTGTGCCAGTTCCGGCGTTTAACGCCGGGCAGTTTTGAGCTGATTTGGAACGCCAGTTTGGGCCATCAAATCTCGGGCAAAGTATGGACTATTATACATTGCTGGAAAGCCCAGGATGTCTACTTTCCAACGCGGTTGAGAGGGCGCCAATTGGGCTTCTATAGCTCCAGAAAATCCCCTTCGAGTGCAGGGAGGTCAGAATCCAACAGCATCTGCAGTCCTTTTCAGCCTCTGAATCAGATTTTTGCTCAAGTCCCTCAATTTCAGCCAGAAAATACCTAAAATCATAGAAAAACACACAAACTCATAGTAAAGTCCAGAAAAGTGAATTTTAACTAAAAACTAATAGAAATATACTAAAAACATACTAAACACAATGCCAAAAAGCGTATAAATTATCCGCTCATCAGTGGTTTTGTATGAAAATATAGTTTTTGGGCATACTTTGATAGAACATAACTTGGACTCCGAATCCCTATTTTGTGCCAAACTCATTTAGAAATAAAATTGGATCCGAGATGTCCATGCCGTTTGAAGAACAGGCGAAAAATGATTTAAAACGAGGAAGTTATGTCCGTTTGAATTCTGCAGCTTTTAACTTAGAAAACTTTTTAGCAGAATGCCCCCCACGTGTAGGAGTGGTTGACGCGTACACGTCGCTTTTCAAGAAGGCACCACCAACACGAGCGCATGGTGTGCGCGTGCGCGTCGATGCGCTGCACCCAATGCCGAGCCATTTCTCCCGAGAGTTGTACCGGAGTTGTGCAAGTTTTGTGCGTGGGGCACAAACGCACCCACGCGTATGCGTGGCTAACGCGGGTGCGTCCCTTTGCTATTTTCCACCCATGCGTACGCATGGGCGACGCATACGTGTCGATGAACATTGTGGCCATCCACGCGTGCGCGTGGAGGACACATACGCGTGGCCCTGTTTTCATGCCAAAGCTGATTTTTGAGTTTTAAAAGCCTAATCTCATACTTCTAAACCTCCGATCTCACCCCTTATGTATTAAATCATTATGATATGCCTAGCAATGAGAAAAGAGCTAGGGGATGTGGTAACTTGCGAATGAAGCAAGGGAAAAAGTTATGATCAACGATGCTCAAAGATGATTATATGAAATATGGAGGATGACGGTGGAAGTACCGTGTATGTCATGAGCCGAAGGGCTATATTTATTGATAAATGGCTGTTTCTTGATTGAACCATGAGCCGGATGGCTGAGTTATTACCGGGTTACGGCAAAGCCATTATTGATTATGGCTGAGTATAAATGCATATATGATTAATCAATGAATGTGTTAAATGGATAATAATAGAAAATATTGAAATGTGATGTGTGACCCCAGGTAGTAGGCAGTGGCGTTGTCCACTTGCTCCGGGTATGAGACGGGAAAGGATGTTTATGATAAATGAGTTTAATTATGGAGTTTTGAATAAATGTGTATTTGTGATACTTGGGTAGTAGTAAGGGTGGTGGTTCATCCCGCTTGCTCCAGGTTAATGTTTGAGATTTGATAACAATGATGATTGCTTTTAAACTGAACGAACGTATGTTTTCAGATCCTGGGCAGTAGCAAGGGTTGTGGTTCGTCCCACTTGCTCCGGGTCAGAGATTGTGACGCCTGGGTAGTAGCGGTAGTAGTGGTGAATCCACTCGCTCCAGGTTGAGCTTTTAAACACCCGCCTGGGTAGTAGCCGCACTAGTGGTTATTTTACTGGCTCTAGGTTAAGCGGGTAGTAGCAAGGGGGTTGTAGCTCAAACCTACTTGCTCTACAAGGGGTGTTTCTATCCAATGGTTAGCTACCAGGACATGTCGGGTTGGCTATATAATCGACAGATGATATCATCAGCCATAGGGCAGGCATACATCATTTGCATATGTTTGAATTGTTTAGGTTTGCCTATTTGTTTTGGATTTCTACATCATATATGATATGTTACATGATTATGTGCTACTTGTTCTACTTGTACCTTATTTGTGTATTACTTGCCTGTATTGCTTGCGTTTGTACAATTGAGAGGCCCCTCATGCTGGTGTCGGTGGATGTTGAGGGTTGTTCTTGATGAGATGAATTGATGATGCGATTGCATGATGATGATGATCATTGAATGAGATAATTTGAGCTCCCTGGGTAGACACAGTGATGTGGTTTCACTAGCTCCAGGCGAGGGTATGATGTACTGATATAGAATTGCTGAGGTAGAACAATTGGTGATGGTTTTGCTTATGATTCTGAGTCTAATTCGTGGAAGAGTCAGAGAGTTGGAAAACATGTGAAACATGAATTAGATTTAGCACTCCCTTATGACAGTTGCCTATTCATGGATTAGCGAGAACCTAGGATGGATAATTGGTGAAGAAGTTTAGGATGCTTAGTGAGTTTTTATTGCAGTGCATTGTATTTATTTGGCACTTTTACCGTATTGGGAACCCATGGGCCCGGGGTTCTCATTCCGTATATATCTCTTATTTTTCAGATACAGGTCCAAGTGCTCAGAAGTGAGTTGTGGGTTGGTGCACGAAATTGTAAATCACACTTTTCACAACTCGTACCACTAACCAGCAAGTGCACTGGGTCGTCCAAGTAATACCTTACGTGAGTAATGGTCAATCCCACGGAGATTGTTGACTTGAAGCAAGCTATGGTTATCTTGTAACTCTTAGTCAGGATATTAATTATAATTATCAGTTGACTTGCAAATGAACAAGAGAGCATGAATTAAATAATACTTGTTATGCAGTAATGGAGAATATGTTGGAGGAGTTTTGGAGATGCTTTGTCTTCTGAATCTCTGCTTTTCCCCTGTCTTCTTCTTCATGCACGCAAGGTTCTTCCTATGGCAAGCTATATGTTGGTGGATCACCGTTGTCAATGGCTACCATCCGTCCTCTCAGTGAAAATAGTCCAGGTGCGCTGTCACCGCACGGCTAATCATCTGTCGGTTCTAACTCATGCTGGAATAGGATCTATTGATCCTTTTGCATCTGTCACTACGCCCAACCCTTGTGAGTTTGAAGCTCGTCACAATCATTTAATCCTTGAATCCTACTCGGAATACCACAGACAAGGTTTAGACTTTCTGGATTCTCAAGAATGCTGCCAATGGATTCTAGCTTATACCACGAAGACTCTGATTAAGGAATTCAAGAGATACTCATTCAATCTAATGTAGAACGGAAGTGGTTATCAGGCACGTGTTCATAGGTTGAGAATGGTGATGAGTGTCACGGATCATCACATTCATCATATTGAAGTGCGAATGAATATCTTAGATAGAAACAAGCGTGTTTGAATGGAAAACAGAAGTAATTGCATTAATTCATCGAGACACAGAAGAGCTCCTCACCCCCAACAATGGAGTTTAGAGACTCATGTCGTCAAAGAGTACAAATTTCAGATCTAAAATGTCATGAGGTATAGAGTAAATCTCTAAAAGTTGTTTAAATACTAAACTAGTAACCTAGGTTTACAGAAAATGAGTAAACTAAGATAGATAGTGCAGAAATCCACTTCTGGGGCCCACTTGGTGTGTGCTGAGGCTGAAACTTGAGCTTTTCACGTGCCTGGGCTGTTTCTGGAGTTAAACGCCAGGTTGTAACCTGTTTTGGGCGTTTAACTCCAACTTGTAACCTGTTTCTGGCGTTTAACGCCAGAATGGAACCTGAAACTGGCGTTAAACGCCAGTTTACGTCATTTATCTTCGAGCAAAGTATGGACTATTATATATTTCTGAAAAGTCCTGGATGTCTACTTTCCAACGCAATTGAGAGCGCGCCAATTTGACTATTGTAGCTCTAGAAAGTCTATTTCGAGTGTAGGGAGGTCAAAATCCAACAGCATCAACAGTCCTTTTTCAGCCTGAATCAGATTTTTGCTCAGATCTCTCAATTTCAAGCCAGAAAATACCTGAAATCACAAAAAAACACACAAACTCATAGTAAAGTCCATAAATATGAATTTTTCATAAAAACTAATAAAAGCATGCTAAAAATTAGCTAGAACCTACTAAAAACTACCTAAAAACAATGCCAAAAAGAGTATAAATTATCCGCTCATCACAACACCAAACTTAAATTGTTGCTTGTCCCAAAGCAACTGAGAATCAAATAGGATAAAAAGAAGAGAATATACTATAAATTCCAAAATATCAATGAAGCTTAGTTCTAATTAGATGAGCGGGACTAGTAGCTTTTTGCTTCTGAACAGTTTTGGCATCTCACATTATCCTTTGAAGTTTAGAATGATTGGCATATCCCGGAACTTAGAATTCAGATAGTATTATTGATTCTCCTAGTTTAGTATGTTGATTCTTGAACACAGCTACTTTATGAGTCTTGGCCGTGGCCCTAAGCACTTTGTTTTCCAGTATTACCACCGGATACATAAATACCACAGACACATAACTGGGTGAACCTTTTCAGATTGTGACTTAGCTTTGCTAAAGTCCCCAATTAGAGGTGTCCAGAGTTCTTAAGGACACTCTTTTTCTTTGGATCACGACTTTAACCACTCAGTCTCAAGTTTTTCACTTGGACCTGCATGCCACAAGCAAATGGTTAGGGACAGCTTGATTTAGCCGCTTAGGCCTGGATTTATTTCCTTGGGCCCTCCTATCCATTGGTGCTCAAAGCCTTGGATCCTTTTTACCCTTGCCTTTTGGTTTTAAGGGCTATTGGTTTTTTTCTGCTTGTTTTTTTTTTCTTTTATATTTTTTTCGCCATTTTTTTCGCAAGCTTTTGTTATTTACTACTTTTTCTTGCTTCAAGAATCAATTTTATGATTTTTTAGATTATCAATAACATTTCTCTTGTTCATCATTCTTTCAAGAGCCAACAATTTTAACATTCATAAAATTCAATATAAAAAATATGCACTGTTCAAGCATTCATTCAGAAAACAAAAAGTATTGTCACCACATCAATATAATTAAACTAATTTCAAGGATGAATTCGAAACTCATGTACTTCTTATTCTTTTGTTTTTAGAACATTTTTCATTTAAGAGAGGTGAAGGATTCATAGAGTTATTCATAGCTTTAAGACATAGATACTAGACAATAATGATCATGTAGTAAAGACACAAAACATAGACAAACATGAAGTATGAAAATCGAAAAAAATAGAAAAATAAGAACAAGGAAGTTAAGGAATGAGTCCACCTTAGTGATGGCGGCTTGTTCTTCCTCTTGAAGATCTAATGGTGCTCCTCTATGTCTTTTCCTTGCCTTTGTTGCTCTTCCCTCAAGGCTCTTTGATCTGCAATCAAATGCTCTACTACTGAACTATGGACCCTTGAGATGAACCTCTCTATCTCTCATGACTCAGATATGGAAGCAACTGCCTTCCCTTTCCTCTTTCTAGAGGTTTCTCCGGCCTTAGGTGCCATAATGGTTATGGAAAAATAAAAAGTAACGCTTTTTCCACACCAAACTTAAAAGGTTTGCTCGTCCTCGAGCAAAAGAAGAAAGAAGGGAGTAGAAGAAGAAGTGGAGGAGATGGAGGTGTGTGAATGGGTGGGTTTGAGAGGGGAATGTTTTGAATTTGAATGGTGAGGTAGGTGGGGACACTGTGGGGTCCACAAATCCTAAGGTGTCAAAGATTTCTCATCCCTGCACCATTTAGGCATGTAGAACGCCCTCCTAGGGCAATCCTGGCATTTAACGCCAGACTGCTGCTTGTTTCTGGCGTTAAACGCCAGCTTGCAGCCTGTTTTTGGTGTTTAACGCCAGCTTGATGCTCTTTTCTGGCGTTAAACGCCAGTCTGATGCTTCTTACTGGCGTTTAAACGCCAATAAGCTTATCCTCCAGGGTGTGGCATTTTTAATGCTGTTTTTTATTTCGCTTTAATTTTTGCAGTTGTTTTTGTGACTTCACATGATCATCAACCTAAAGAAAACACAAAATAACAATGAAATTTTAACATAGATAGATAAAATTGGGTTGCCTCCCAATAAGCGCTTATTTATCGTCTTTTGCTGGACTATTACTGAGCTTTAATCCAGTCTCAGTCTTGAATGGCAAAAAGTTACTCATCCGGAAAGGTTTCAGAGATCTCAGTAAGAGGGAGGGACGTCCCTTCTACGGGTTCTATTCGGGACAAGTGATCTGCTACTTGGTCCTCTGTCCCTTTTCTATCTTTTATTTCTATATCAAACTCTTGCAGAAGCAACACCCATCTTATGAGCCTGGGTTTTGAATCCTGCTTTGTGAGTAGATATTTAAGAGCAGCATGGTCAGTGTACACAATCACTTTTGATCCTACTAAATAGGATCTAAACTTGTCAATGGCATAACCCACTGCAAGCAATTCCTTTTCTATGTTTGTATAGTTCTTCTGCGCATCATTTAGAACACGGCTGGCATAATAAATGACGTGCAGAAGCTTGTCATGCCTCTGTCCCAACACTGCACCAATGGCATAATCACTGGCATCACACATTAATTCAAATGGTAATGTCTAGTCTGGTGCAGAGATGACTGGTGTTGTGACCAGCTTAGCTTTTAGAGTCTCAAACGCCTGCAGACACTCCTTATCAAAGATAAATGGTGTATCAGCAGCCAGCAGATTGCTTAGAGGTTTTGCGATTTTCGAAAAATCCTTAATAAACCTCCTATAGAATCCTGCATGCCCCAGAAAGCTTCTGATTGCCTTAACATTGGCAAGTGGTGGTAATTTTTTAATTACCTCTACCTTAGCTTAATACACCTCTATTCCCTTGTTCGAAATTTTGTACCCAAGGACAATTCCTTCAGTCACCATAAAGTGACATTTCTCCCAGTTTAAAACCAGGTTAGTCTCTTGGCACCTCTTTAGAACAAGTGCTAGATGGTCAAGACAGGAGCTGAATGAGTCTCCAAATACTGAAAAGTCATCCATAAACACTTCCAGAAATTTTTCCACCATATCAGAGAAAATAGAGAGCATACACCTTTAAAAGGTTGCAGGTGCATTGCACAGACCAAATGGCATCCTTCTGTATGCAAATACTCCAGATGGACATGTGAATGCTATTTTTTCTTGATCTTGGGGATCTACTGCAATTTGGTTATAACCTGAATATCCATCCAGAAAGCAGTAGTAATCATGACCTGCTAGTCTTGATCCTTTCTGGTAGCTGTATTGAGCCTTCAGTAATCAATACACATACGCCACCCTGTAACTGTTCTTGTAGGAACCAGTTCATTCTTTTCATTATGAACCACTGTCATGCCACCCTTCTTAGGGACGACTTGGACAGGGCTTACCCAGGGACTATCAGAAATAGGATAAATAATCCCAGCCTCTACTAATTTAGTGACCTCCTTCTGCACCACCTCCTTCATGGCTGGATTCAGCCACCTCTGTGGTTGAACCACTAGCTTAGCGTCATCCTCCAATAGGATCTTGTGCATGCATCTGGCTGGGCTAATGCCCTTAAGATTACTGATGGACCACCCAAGAGCTGTCTTGTGTGTCCTCAGCACTTGAATTAGTGCTTCCTCTTCCTGTGGCTCTAAGGTAGAGCTTATGATTACAGGAAAAGTGTCACCTTCTCCCAGAAATACGTATTTCAGGGATGGTGGTAATGGTTTGAGCTCGGGTTTAGGAGATTTCTCCTCTTCCTGAGGGATTTTCAGAGGTTCTATTATTCTCTCTAGTTCCTCCAGATCAGGCTGAACATCTTTAAAGATATCTTCTAGCTCTGATTCGAGACTCTCAGTCATATTGACCTCTTCCACCAGAGAGTCAATAATATCAGTGCTCATGCAGTCATTTAGGGTGTCTGGATGCTGCATAGCTTTGACAACATTCAACTTAAACTTGTCCTCATTGACTCTCAGGGTTAATTCACCTTTTTGGACGTCAATGAGGGTCCGTCCAGTTGCTAGGAAAGGTCTTCCTAGAATGAGAGTTGCACTCTTGTGCTCCTCCATTTCCAGCACCACAAAGTCAGTGAAAAAGGCAAATGGCCCAACCTTGACAATCATGTCTTCAATCATGCCTGATGGGTATTTAATAGAGCCATCAGCAAGTTGGAGACATATCCGGGTTGGTTTGACTTCTTCAGCCAGACCAAGCTTTTTGATAGTGGATGCAGGTATTAGGTTGATACTTGCTCCAAGATCACATAGAGCTTTCTTGGTACAAGTACCTTCTAATGTGCATGGTATCATGAAGCTTCCGGGATCTTTAAGCTTCTCTGGTAAGCTTTTCAGAATGACTGCACTGCATTCTTCAGTGAGGTAAATTTTTTCAGTTTCTCTCCAATCCTTCTTATGACTTAAGATCTATTTCATGAACTTAGCATAAAAGAGTATTTGCTCAAGTGCCTCTGCAAACGGAATCTTTATTTCAAGAGTCCTGAGATAGTCTGCAAAGCGGGCAAATTGCTTATCCTGTTCCGCTTGGTGGAGTTTCTGAGGATAAGGCATTTTGGCTTTATATTCCTCAACCTTAGTTGCTGCAGGTTTATTTCCTACAGATGTGGTTGGAGAAGCCTTCTTAGAGGGGTTGCTATCAGCACTTGTATGTGTCTGATCCCTCACTGGTGTTTGAATGCCAGGGTTAGAAGCTGGATTGGCATTGGACGCCAACTCCTTACCTGTTTCTGGCGTTCACTAAGCTTCTCTTGGGTGTTTAACACCAACTCCATGCCTGTTTGTGGCGTTTGAACACCAGAACTGAGTATGGGTTGGGCGTTCAACACCAGCTCTCCACCCTTTTCTGGTGTTTGTGTGCCAGAATTATTCCTCTATGCGCTCTTACTGTCCTCAGAGGGATTTTAGGTAGCAGTTTGTTCATCTTCTGTCAGTTGTTCTTTTCTTGGCTTCCTGCTGCTTTGAAGTGCGGTATTTAATGTTATCCCATTTCTTAATTGAACTGCTTGGCACTCTTCTGTTATCTGTTTTGATAATTGCTATTTTGTTTGATTCAATTGTGCTTTCATATTCACATTAGCAATTCTTGTGTCTTGTAGCATCTCCTTGAATTCGGCTAGCTATTTTGTTAGAAAATCTAATTGCTGATTGAATTCAGTAACTTGTTATGTAGGACTGAGTTCAGCAGTTACTGTTTTAGCCTCTTCTTTCATGGAAGACTCACTACTTAGGTACAGATGCTGATTTCTGGCAACTGTATCAATGAGCTCTTGAGCTTCTTCAATTGTCTTTCTCATGTGTATAGATTCACCAGCTGAGTAGTCCAAAGACATCTGAGCTTTCTCTGTAAGCCCATAATAGAAGATGTCTAACTACACCCACTCTGAAAATATTTTAGAGGGGCATTTTCTTAGCATCTCTCTGTATCTCTCCCAGGCATCATAAAGAGATTTATTATCTCCTTGTTTAAAGCCTTGGATGTTCAGCCTTAGCTGTGTCATCCATTTTGGAGGGAAATATTGATTCAGGAATTTTTCTGACAGTTGTTTCTATGTCCTTATGCTAGCCTTAGGTTGGTTATATAACCACCTCTTAGCTTGGTCTTTTACAGCAAATGGAAACAGTAATAATCTATAGATATCCTGATCTACTTCCTTATCATGTACTGTATCAGCAATTTGTAAAAACTGTGCCAGAAACTCTGTAGGTTCTTCCTGTGGAAGACTGGAATACTGGCAACTTTGCTGCACTATGATAATGAGCTAAGGATTCAACTCAAAACTACTGACTCTGATGGAGGGTATACAAATACTACTCCCATATGAAGCAGTAGTGGGGTTAGCATATGACCCCAGAGTCCTTCTGGACTGTTCATTTCCACTTAGGTCCATGATGGAGAAAGGGAGATGTTGTGAATTAGAGATTCAAATAGTATTAAAATTTTTTTTATTAAAATTTTTTTTAGAAAACAGAAATTAAAAAAATAAAATAAAATGAAAAATAGGTGAGGATTTTCAAAAAATGAAGAGAGAGAAAAAGTGGTTAGGAAGTTTTGAAAAAGATATGATTTTTAAAAATTTTAAAAAGGATATGATTTGAAAAACATATGATTTTTTTAAAAAAAAAAACTTGACAACTAAGATATGATAAGATAAAAATTTGAAATTGAAATCTGAATTTTTATGAAAAATTTCAAAATATTTGCTTAAAAATAGTTAGAAAAGATATTTTTTATTTTTGAATTTTATGATGAAAGAGAAAAAACACACAAAAGACACAAGACTTAAAATTTTTAGATCTAATGCTCCTTGTTCTCGAAAATTTTGGAGGAAAAACACCAAGGAACACCAAACTTAAAAATTTTAAGATCAAAACATAAAGAAGACTCAAGAACACTTTGAAGACTCACAAGAACAATAAGAACATGAAGATAGAACACCAAACTTAAAATTTTTAGAAAACCACAATAAAATTTTCGAAATGTAAAGGAAAACACCAAGGAACACCAAACTTAAAAATTGACACAAGATTTAATCAAAGAAAAATTATTTTTGAAAAAGATTTTAGAAAGAAAGACTCAAAGGAGCAACTGTTCACAAGAACATAGACACATTCAACAAATGAATGGACTAAACAAAAGAGAAATATTTTTGAAAAAGTAGTTTTAATAATAAAAGTATATATTTTTTTCGAAAAAAAAAAATTTGAAAATCAAATGAGAGACTCTAAACACAGCAAAATAAATTATTCCTAATCTAAGCAACAAAATAAACCGTTAGTTGTTCAAACTCGAACAATCCCCGGCAACGGTGCCAAAAACTTGGTGCACGAAATTGTAAGTCACACTTTTCACAACTCGTACCACTAACCAGCAACTGCACTGGGTCGTCCAAGTAATACCTTACGTGAGTAAGGGTTGATCCCATGGAGATTGTTGGCTTGAAGCAAGCTATGGTTATCTTGTAACTCTTAGTCGGGATATCAATTATAATTATCAGTTGACTTGCAAATGAACAAGAGAGCATGAATTAAATAATACTTGTTATGTAGTAATGGAGAATATGTTGGAGTTTTGGAGATGCTTTGTCTTCTGAATCTCTGCTTTCCCCATGTCTTCTTCTTCATGCATGCAAGGTTCCTCCTATGGCAAGCTATATGTTGGTGGATCACCGTTGTCAATGGCTACCATCCATCCTCTCATTGAAAATGGTCCAGCTGCGTTGTCACCGTACGGCTAATCATCTGTCGGTTCTCACTCATGCTAGAATAGGATCCATTGATCCTTTTGCGTCTGTCACTACGCCCAACCCTTGTGAGTTTGAAGCTCATCATAGTCATTCAATCCCTGAATCCGACTCGGAATACCATAGACAAGGTTTAAACTTTTTGGATTCTCAAGAATGCTGCCAATGGAATCTAGCTTATTCCACGAAGACTCTGATTAAGGAATCCAAGAGATACTCATTCAATCTAATGTAGAACGGAGGTGGTTGTCAGGCACGCGTTCATAGGTTGAGAATGGTGATGAGTGTCACGGATCATCACATTCATCATATTGAAGTGCGAATAAATATCTTAGATAGAAACAAGCGTGTTTGAATGGAAAATAGAAGTAATTGCATTAATTCATCAAGACACAGCAGAGCTCCTCACCCCCAACAATGGAGTTTAGAGACTCATGTCATCAAACAGTACAAATTTCAGATCTAAAATGTCATGAGGTATAGAGTAAATCTCTAAAAGTTGTTTAAATACTAAACTAGTAACCTAGGTTTACAAAAAATCAGTAAACTAAGATAGATAGTGTATAAATCCACTTCTGGGGCCCACTTGGTGTGTGCTGGGGCTGAGACTTGAGATTTTCACGTTCCTGGGCTGTTTCTGGAGTTAAACGCCAAGTTGTAACCTGTTTTGGGCGTTTAACTCCAACTTGTAACCTGTTTCTGGCGTTTAACGCCAGAATGGAACATGGAACTGGCGTTAAACGCCAGTTTACGTCATTTATCTTCGAGCAAAGTATAAACTATTATATATTGCTGGAAAGCCCTGGATGTCTACTTTCCAACGCACTTGAGAGCGCGCCAATTGGACTCCTGTAGCTCCAGAAAATCTATTTCGAGTGCAGGGAGGTCAAAATCCAACAGCATCAGCAGTCCTTTTTCAGCCTGAATCAGATATTTGCTCAGATCCCTCAATTTCAGCCAGAAAATACTTGAAATCATAGAAAAACACACAAACTCGTAGTAAAGTCCAGAAATATGAATTTTTCATGAAAACTAATAAAAACATACTTAAAAGTAGCTAGAACCTACTAAAAACTACCTAAAAATAATGCCAAAAAGCGTATAAATTATCCGCTCATCATGGGTCATCTGAGAGACGGCGAAGATCCTTATTTTCTCTAATTTCTGTTTTGCTTAGAATCTCTCCACCTTTCTTGAGAAGCTTATATTATGTATTGAACTTTTTTGAACTTGCCTATAGAGGCTCTCATGTTTCCTTTGGGAGAGATTAGGATATACTGTTGTCAACTACTTTCATACTGTACCCTAGCCGGCCTAAACTTCGTGGGTCACAACTAGTGGCTATTTACTTATGTTATATATATCTATCTATTATCTATCTCTTAATCTCCTTTATGCCTTGTTAGTATATCGTTTTCGGCTTCACGGTTTATCTTTTTTGTTGTCAAAACGTGAGTGATCCGTCTTCGTGATTTTATTTATACTCTTTTCAGGCTTCTCGATTAATACTCTTTTTAAAATTACCTATATTTATATATTAAAAATCCACCTGAGAGTCATACCACCGTAGTATCATTGACTTATGACTCGAGCATAAGGATTTGAATATTAGGGTGTTACATTTTTCCCCTTCATTTCCTTTATTTCACGCTAAACTTGAGTTTTGGGAGAAAAGAACCCTAGCCAACTTCACTTTCCAAATTCAATTTCACGTAACCTTCAATTCAGAGCTCCGATTGACGATCCGTCAGTGACCACACGTTCATCTTGAAGTTCTCTTCAATTTTAACAAAACATAGTGGTAAGAAACTCTTAATTTTGTGCCCAGTTCTTTCTTTCCTATATTTTTTAGTTTTGGGTATGGATATTGAGAAAAGTTTGTAATTTTGATTATTTAGGTGTAATCTAGCATTGGATAATTATTAGGTTACATTCCAATTTCATTTGGGTAAGGTAAAGAATCATTATTCCTTTGAATCTTTCAATTTTATGAGGATAGGTTTTTGAATTTGTGGATGTATTTGAAATTATATGAATTAGGTTGAACATATGTGAAGTTGATGCCAAATTGGTGAAGTGGTGAACTTGAATTGGAGCTTTTGGTAGCTAAAACTTATAGCACTTAATTGGAACCTTGGAAGCTTGAATTTAGGTGTTTGAGCTTGGAAAGAAATCGGTCAAGGTATGGTTTTGATTTCTCGTAGTTAATATTTAATGTCACGTGAAAACATAGGCTAGATGACCGTAAGATAAGTTGAGTTGTATGAATTGATTGTTTGAGTAAAGACTTAATTTAGTATGCAGATAATAGTGGAATTTGGTAGATTGATGAATATGTTGAAATGATTATGATTTGATTGAGAAAAGTGAGAATGTATGTTGAGAATTAATGTTGATTTTGGTAGTGATTATAAGTAGAAATTGTGGATTTTTATTCATGAATTAGGTACTATTGCATTTGTGAAGTGATTGAAAAACTTGTGATAAAGGTTAAGAGTAATTGGTATGGTTGTGGTTGGGGTTTGATTTATTTTGAAAGTTAGGCATTTTGGAGAAAAACTAGAGGATTTGATTAATTCAATGAAAAAATTAAATTTAATGGGAATTGTTGAATAGAATCAATGAATTTATATGTTAGAAGGTTGTGGAATGGTTGGAAAGCATGTGAACATGATTTAGGAACATTGGGACTGGTTTGATTGTAAAACAATTGGTTTTTAATTGAGTTTGGTAACTTTTGAGGTTTTAAGGTTTTTTATAAAAATAGATTTTTGACCAATTTCAGCGGGTTGTAACTTGGCATCTGGACTCCTAAATTTTGTGAAACTTGTTTGAAAAAAAATTGGGTTCGTAAAATTTACAACGATTAAAGAACGGACTAAAAACGATTTCTAGCAAGAAAGTTATGTGCATTCGAAGTTGGGTGTGTAAAATTGGTTTTCTGCAACTTAACAGCTTTTTTATGGATTTTGGACCCATGCGTACGCGACATTCCATGCGACATGAGCATTGAGCTCTGCCCATGAGTCTCTCATACATGGACATGTCATGTGTATGCATGACCAGCCAACTTTGGACAAGTTGCGTTTTTTAGTTCTAAACTATTTCTCTAGCTTTCCAAGCCTCTTTAACCACCTACTTAGGGTTCGTTAGAGAGTTTTTAAGCCTTAGAATGAGGGTGAATTTTTTGAATAAGTTAACAAGATATTGGAGGATATGCGAAGAGATAACTAAATTAATGAAGTGTTGGCGATGTTAAATAGTGATTGATAAAAATGATGATGATAATGATAAATTGCAAATTAAATGAGAGATTGATTGATAATGATTGAATTTGAATGAAGGATGAGAAAGATTGATATTAAAATATGATATTTGAATGAATTGAATGATATTGAGGTATATGTGACTAAATAAGATGTAAGGAAGTTTTCCACCTGCTCCGGATATGAGTTGAGACTCCGGGTAAGATGAAGTGATTTTATATTGAGTAAAGACTTGATTTAGTATGTTGAAATGATTATGAATTGATTGAGAAAAGTGAGAATGTATATTGAGAATTAATGTTGATTTTGGTGATAATAAGTAGAAATTGTGAATTTTTATTTATGAATTAGGTGCTATTGTGTTTCTGAAGTGATTGAGAAACTTGTGATAAAGGTTAAGAGTAATTGCTATGGTTGTGGTTAGGGTTTGATTTATTTTTAAAGTTAAGCATTTTGGGAAAAAAACTAGAGAATTTGATGAATTCAATGAAAAAGTTGAGTTTAATAGGAATTATTGAATGAAATCAATGAATTTATATGTTGGAAGGTTATGGAATGGTTGGGAAGCATGTGAGGATGATTTAGGAATATTGGGACTGATTTGGTTGTAAAATAATTGGTTTTTAATTGAGAGTTTGGCAAATTTTGAGGTTTTAGGATTTTTGGTAAAAATGAATTTTTGACCAACTTTAGTGGGCTATAACTTGGCTCTGGACTCCCAAATTTTGTGAAACTTATTTTGAACAAAAATTAGGTCCGTGAAGTTTACAACGTTCAAAGAATGGACTAAAAACGATTTCTAACAAAAGAGTTATGCGCATTCGATTTGGGTGCGTAAAATTAGTTTTCTGTAACTTAACAGTTTTTTTAAGGATTTTGGACCCATGCGTATGTGACATGCCATGCGACGTGAGCATTAATCTCTATCCATGAGTCTCGCATACGCAGACATGTCATGTGTGCTTATGACCAGCCAACTTTGTACAAATTGTGTTTTTGAGTTTTAAACTATTTCTCTAGCTTTTCAAGCCTTTTTAGCCCCTACTTAGGGTCCGTTAGCGAGTATTTAAGTCTCAAAATGAGGGTGAATATGTTGAATAAGTTAAGGGGATATTGGGGAAAATGTGAAGAGATAACTGAATTAATGAAGTATTGGTGATGTTAAATAAGTGATTGATAAAAATGATTATGATAATGATGAATTGCAAATTGAATGAGAGTTGGATTGATGATGATTAAATTTGAATAAAGGATGATGAGGATTGATATTAAAGTACAATATTTGAATGAATTGAATGATATTTAGGTATATGTGACTGGATAAGATGTAGGGGCATAGCCCACCTACTCTGGGTATGAGTTGAGACTCTACACTTGCTCCGGGTAAGAGTCTAGATTCTGGATAAGATGCAATGGCATTGTTCACTTGCTCCGAGTAAGTGTTTGAGACTCTGGGTAAGAGACAAGGGTTGAGTTCTGCCGCCGTTTGCTCCAGGTTGAGAATTATAACACCGTTTAGGTAAGAGACAAGGGTGAGGTTGTCCCTTTACTCTGGGTAGGTAGGTAAGATGCAAGGGTTGCGGTTTGGTCCCACTTACTCTGTGTTTGATGTTCTATCTAGGGTTCGCTACCAAACATGTCGGGTTTGTCTTTATAACCAACAAATGAGACTCATCGGCTATAGAGCAAACATGTATCATGTGTATTTGTCAATGTTCTGAAAACCGGTTCGAACCGCCTGGTCGAACCAGGTGAACCGTGAACCGATGAGGATTATGGTTCGATTTTATGTCAAAACTGGAAAAAATAAAAATTGTTATTGAACCGCTAAACCGGCCGGTAACCGGTCAGTCAAACCGAACCGGGACCCGGCCGGTTTTTTGCTTTGCACAAAAACACTCAAAACGCGTCGTTCAGCATTCAGTAACCCCCTCCCAAACTCTTATGTTACCAACCCTAACCCACTCCAAATCTCCAACGGCGCAGCAGCACACCCTTCATCGTCCTTCCCATCACCCTAGAGCTAGCCGTTCCTCTCAACACCAGCGAGCTCAGTCCCTCCTTTTTGCGCAGCCACGGTCCCGCCGGCGTTAGCTCTATTCCATCGCAGCCTCTATCCCGTTCGAAGGTGCTCCTTGTCTCGGTGTCTCCCTCTTTCGTACTCTGTTCAAGGCTTCTAGCTTCGAAGGTGCTCTCTTGCGCCGCCGTCGCACTCACATAGAGGAAGAATCATTGCAAGCGCCGCCGTTTCCTCCTCCTCTCGGTCAAGCCGTCATCCACTTTTCAGCTGCGCCGCTATCTATTTCTCAGTCGTCCTACTCGCCGCGGTCCTTGTCGTCTGCGACACTCAGTCACGCCACGTCTTCCATCTTAGGGTTTGTAGCTTTCTTATTTTATTTCCTGTGTTTTGGTAATTTCTGATGTGTGAAATTTATTTCTCTGTTTGGTTTTGCTATGCTGCTGTTTTCTGTGTGTTGTGATTTTATTATTTTAATTTACTGATTATTGATTATTGAATGTGTTGTGATTATTGATTAGCTTTGGTTCTTCTAAGCTGCTGTTTTGTGTGTGGTGTTGCTGATAATAATACCTCGGTCAGTAAAGATGAATTATCGCATGATGCTGATCAATATGGATTATCTTGGTTTAATGTTGCTGAATCGAAATTATGTGTTGTTTTACTAAGATTTTGAGGACCACGCTCTAATAATTGACCTTGCATATTAGTACCTGAGCTTAAATTTAGAGTTGCTGAAATTTGGGTTGGCATGGTTAGAAACTAGAATTACCTGTAACTTAGTTTTGTGTTTCCAGCTTTGTTCAATGGCAAAGTAGACAAGTGTAGGGTCAAGTTTTGTGATTTACATGTGCTTTGATTGTGGCTGTTTTGATGATTTATTTAGTAACACGATGAAGGGGCATTAAAATGTCAAGTTTAGCTTTGGGTTATTATGAAATCCTTTTGCTTTTCTGATTTGTTTTGAGTCTCTTCAAGTGAATATAATTTTACTGTGAGTCTGCAAGTTTGAGTCTCCTCTTGATTAGAAATTTGTGATATGTTAGGTGGCAGGTTAGATTTAGGTGGCGATAGCTTTGAGCCAGTAGCTATGGAAGAACGAGATTTCTAAACTTCTAATTTGTGTTAAATGATGTGGATTATACAGCTGCTACTTCAAGGAACCTTCATCCTTTTTTTTTTTTTGATGACGAAACCTTCATTCTTTTTCTTTGTTGCTTGGATAAATTTAAACCAAAGTTGAAAATGGTTTGATATTTTTTGGATATAATTGCTTTATTGATTAATATCATCAAAGCAAACATTTATAGGATGAAGAAAGAATTTTGGTTTCTCTTATAGTAGTAAACTACTAAACTTTGAAAGCAAAATATTTAAGTTTGTACTGTCTAAAGATCTTAAGATTGTGGTTGATAACATTTTATGTAGTTTTTTAATTTAGAAGATATTTTAAAGTTTATATTAGACTATAATTATGTTTTGAAGTGTATTTATAATTTATTTATTATTTTAATATAAAACGATTTTTTCGGTTGGACCACGATTGGACCGGTTGAACCACTAAACCAGTGAACCAGTGACTAAAATGGTTCGATGACCGGTTCGGTTTTCAGAACCTTGGTATTTGTATATTTTGTTTGAGTTTGCATTTGTTTTGGCTTGCCTAATTGTTTAACTGATATTATCTGTAATCTGATCTATTTACTGTAACTGCTATCTATACTTGTGCTTTTCATGTCTGTTTTATATGTGTTTGCACCTAAGAGATCTCTCGTGCTGGCGGAGGTGATGCTGAGAGTTGTTCCACCGGTGTTTCGGAGGGTTGGAGGAGACAAAAAGTGAAATGTTAGGTTAAAGTTAGATTAGAGCTTGAATACCTTAGAGAGTTTTACCAAATTTCTGGTTTGGTTGGATCTTAAGTTTGAATTTGAATGTCGAAGTTCTAGGATTGCCTCTGCCTTTTCCGAAGCCTTTTAGATTAATTATGCGGTCACCTTTATCATGCTGAGAACCCCTGGTTCTCATTCCATACATATTCTGTTGTATTCAGATGCATTTCGAGAGGCACCTCGTTGAGTATTCTGGATACTCTTGGAAACGAATAACTAGTTCTAGGACTTAGTTTTTGTAGTTTGTTTATGTATATCTATATATAGATTCTCCACCTTATATATTTATACTTTGTCCTTCCTAGAGATTGACTTGGAGAAACAGGGTTTATATTCTGTATTTTGGTAAATACTTTTGGGTTAGTATGTAAGTATTTATACTCTGACCAGCCTTAGCTTCACAGGTCGAGGCTGGAGCTTGTTATTTATATTTTTGGAACTCTAATCGTATATATATTTTATCATTTTCGTTTGATCTTATCTACCTTTATGCATTGACCCGATCGAGAGTGATGCGCTTTTCTGTTGGTGTTTTGTTTAACTTTTTCTTTCAAAGCTCCTAGTTAAACTTCCTTTCATACATATATCTATGTACGTATTTTATTTTTAGAGGTCGTAGAGTCTTGCCACCTCTTATTTACGTCTTAGGCGTAAAGCTCTGCGCGGTAAGGTGTTACATATTGGGAGTGCTATGTTTTGAATGATTATGCCTATTGATAAATATGGAGTAATGTGTTATACAGCTTATGTTGTTGTGACACAAATTTTCATTTTTGTTCAAATTATATGGCATAAACTTGAATAGTCAATGGAATTGAACTTTTAGAGCATTTGATGAGTATAAAAGGATCGAAAATACACGTTAACTTACTTTTCAGATTTTGGTTTTTTGTTTTTAAAGTAATTCATATATTATTACGCTACCAAGGGTCCTATTTTGATTATTAGTTTTGAATTTCATATTTTGACAGTATAATGAAGTTCTTGGCAAAGGAGCTTCCAAGACAATGTATGCACCATATTCTTTATTATTTTCAACATAGCTAATTAGCTATCTCGTAAAGTTTTCAAAACAAAATCTTCAATTGTTTTTATATTTTCTTCTTTTTGCAAGTTGAAATTATGGGATGTCACCAAAATGTGATTTTTGTTTTTAATATGAGGTCATATTCATTTGTTGCAGTTATAGAGCATTTGGTGAGTATGAAGGGATAGAAGTTGCACGGAACCAAGTAAAGCTTTACGATTTTCTGCAAAATCCAGGAAACCTTGAGAAATTATATTGTCAGATTCATCTTCTCAAGACATTGAGACACAACATCATGAAGTTCTACCCTTCCTGGTTGATACTATCAATAGACACATTAATTTTTTAACTGGGATATTCACTTCTGGGATTCTAAGACAATATGTCTTATCTATTTTGTGTTATATCGTACCTTCAATGGTTGGTTTTATTTTCACGTCATTTCAGCTTCTTGATCTTGGCTTTTACATGCTGCAGGTACAGGCCCAAACATAAAAGATTTAACATCAAAGATGTTAGACATTGATCCAAGCAAGTTTTGGAAGGTCTCTTCTATCTATGCAACCATGATTCTCCTATAATCCATAGAGATTTCAAGTGTGTTAACATTTTCATTAATGGCAACCAAGGCAAATTAAAATTAAAGATCTTGGTTTTTTTTTTTATGTCACAATTGTCAAATACACATTATGCCTTCTTCCATAATTAACTGACAGATGAATTTTATGATCTTCTCAACATGTTTTTTGAGTTTGATAGTATTACTTATTTTTCACAATTAACTATTTAGATGAATTTTATGATCTTCTAATCATGTTGTTTTGAGCTTGTTAGCATTACTCTTTTTTTTAACTTTTTTGTGCCTGTGCATTTGTGTAGTACAACAATATGGAGAAGAAAGATCAAATAATACTAATGCTACTAGGCACTAGTCATTGGTGTGCAATAATAAAGGTATGAAATGCGTAATGGAATAATGGAATGAAATAGAATAGTTATGCATTGACAATTACTATTCTCATTACTTAGATACTTTAATATTTTCTTAAATATTATTATTCAGTTGAAGTTACTATTTTACTTTTATATAATTCATTCCCTTAGATTATCTGATTATTCTAGTTTTTAAATTTGATTTTTATAATTAGCATCCTTTTATACTAGCTAGGTATGCATACATGTGTAACAAGTTTTTTTTATTTTTTATTTTTATGGGGTCGTTATCTTGAATGCAAACTATTTCATGGAGCTACATCCATGGATTTGTCATAAATAATAGCACCATTCTTCCTCTTTTAGCATGCTCCAAATTACCACTTGCTTAACCTTAGTGAATTAGTTTGCATAATCTTAGTGAATTACCAAATGTGTTTTGTCAATGTTTAGGGTGATTTTATAAGATTAATTTAATTTTTTTTTTTTAGGATATTTAGTTAGTTTATATTTTCATAAAATTTTAAACAGCACTTTTATAGTTAGAAAATACATGCATGTTGTGGTTCAACTTGATCAATAAGAAATTTATCACGACCAACAAATTTCACTTTAAGCCAAGCACTATGTGGAGATGATATCTCTCCCAGAGTTGTTTATAACCTTGAACTACGAAGGCAGTATGATCTCTTTTCTGAATTGTTATTTGCATGTTATTACCATTAGCATCTATGAATACCAAATAGTTGAATATAGTGTCGCTAAAGCTCTGACAAAATAATGCAGGGATTTCTCCAATCTCCTGAATTTATAGGATGAAATGCATAAAATATAATAATGTTAAAAGTAAATCACCATGACAGAAAATAGATTAAAAGATAAATTAGAAAATAGAAAAAAAATAAATGCATTATGTGATATGAAATGAAGGAGAGTATATAACCATATCAGGATTAATTTCCAAAAAGAAAGATGGATTCTTAAAGTAGTTATTATACATCCTTGACAGATATGATAAAACAAAATAAACTGATGGGGAAAGAAAAGAATTAGAAAGGGTGATAGGGTTATGGTAGGTGATGGTCTTATTAAGGAATGCCTACATATTTATTATTAAGAGTACTTGCATGAGACTATGAAAGAAAACACAGCAGCAACGACCAAAATAGAGCTGTGAGATCTAACTGGCGTTCAAAGCATATTTACATGATTATTTTTTGTGTTTTAATTAATTAATAAGATAAATTATATAAATGATTATTATTTTTTAATCTGCAAATTTTAGTGTTTCAATATTTAAATATTGAATTAAAAATTAATTTGAAAAAAAAAATCATTTGTATATGTTCATTTTTATTATCCTCATTGTAAGTATAATACCCACAACTAATTGGCCCTAGGATCACTCACTCATATAAATGACACTATCATATTTTTCATCTCTCAAACTCACTAACACTCATAAAACAAGGGAGAGAATTTTCACATTTCAAAACATACACATTTCATTATAGAACACACAAAATACATAAGGCATATATGCCTTTATATAGGCAAAGTTTCATACTAAAAGTTCATCATTCTACTAACTTCTTAATACACATACTTATCCAACTTTGCTTCTTCCTTTGACTATTCAAATAAGTAATTTCTAGCATATCTTGAAAATTCTTCATTAAACTTAGTCATCAATCTTGAACCTTTCAATGCACTTCATGATTCTTCTAGTATGGAGGTGATGAGTGCAACTTCCTTTCAATTCCAATTCAATTTGATTTTGAACTTCTTCATTGTTGTAGAATGTTGTAGTTATACTACTCTCTCGAATGTTCTTCAAAAATCTTCAAGCTTCCAACATTAGCTTCTAGCAATATCTAGCCAATTGACGATTATTGTATTCAACTCAAACTTTGCTTCTTCAATTCTTTAACCATGCTTCATGAAAATTCTAAAAAATACAAACCCTGAAGTACTTTTTCTTGTTTTTATATCTCCGGCCCAATCACTATCAGTGTAGCCAACAAGGTTTACTTCATTAATATTCTCATAATAAATTCCATCATTTAAAGTACCTTTGATATATCGAAGAATTCTCTTTGCCACTTGCAAATGGTTGGTACAAGGCTCCTCCATAAATCTGCTAAGCAAACCAACTCCAAATACAATATCTGGTCTAGTCGCAGTTAAGTACCTTAGACTTCCAATCAAGCTTTTGTAATATGTAGGATTCACTGTTCTTCCTTTATCTTCTCTCAGCAACTAATCTTGCTTTGAAACGATTAACTTCACCATTGGGTTTGTACTTAGTCTTGTAAACCCACTTTACTCCAATCGGCTTCTTATCTGTTGGTAAATCTGTCAGCTCCCATGTGTCATTCTTTTCAATGGCATGAATCTCCTCACCCATTGCTTTCTTCCAATTGTTGTCTTTAAAGGCTTCTTCAAAGTTCAACGGCTCACAATCTGAAAATAGAGCAAAGTTTATGATTTCTTCATCGGACGGATCGTTGTCATTGCCAACTTCATAATCTGCTAATCTAGCAGGTAGTCTCCGCTCTCTTTGAGGTCTTCTAGATGATTCTGGTTGTTTGGTTGCGTCTGGTTGTCTTTCTTCTTCATCATCACATGTATTTGAAATTACAATCGGATGTTTTTCTGTCTTTGTGTCCCAGTTCCACATGTCTTTCTCGTCGAACGTCACGTCTCTGCTGATGATTACTTTCTTTGTTTCTGGATTGTACAACTTGTATGCTTTTGAGTCTGTGCTATAGCCAATAAAGATACACTTCTCGCCTTTGTCATCTAACTTCTTCCTTAATTGATCTGGTACGTGGGCATAAGTAATACACCCAAAGACTCTGAAATGATGAATGGAAGGCCGCTTTCCACTCCAAGCTTCCTCTGGTGTTTTATCACGAACACTCTCTGTTGGACATCTGTTTAAAATATGAACTGCTGTTGCAACTGCTTCTGCCCAAAACTCTTTAGGCATTTATTTTGACTTGAGCATGCATCTGACCATATCCATGATGGTTCTATTCTTTCTTTCAGCCACTCCATTTTGTTGAGGAGTGTATCTAGTTGTTAGTTGGTGTTGAATTCCGTGTTGCTTAAAGTATTCTGAACATGTAAGATATTCTGTTCCTCTGTCTGTTCTGAGAATTTTGATTTTACAGCCACTTTGTTTTTCGACAAATGCCTTGAATGTCTTAAAGACATCACATGCTTCTGATTTCTGCTTCAGAAAGTATACCCATGTATATCTACTAAAATCATCAATAAAAGTGATAAAGTACCTGCTACCACCATTACTTGGAACTTCTACAGAACAGAGATCTAAATGCACAATTTCAAGTAATCTTCTAGCTCTCCACTTTTGAGTATATGCTATAGCCAATAAAAATACACTTCTTGCCTTTGTCATCTAACTTCTTCCTTAATTGATCTGGTACGTGGGCATAAGCGATACACCCAAAGACTCTGAAATGATGGATGGAAGGCCGCTTTCTACTCCAAGCTTCCTCTGGTGTTTTATCACGAACACTCTTTGTTGGATATCTGTTTAAATTATGAACTGTTGTTGTGACTGCTTCTGCCCAAAACTCTTTAGGAATTTATTTTGACTTGAGCATGCATCTGACCATGTCCATGATGGTTTTATTCTTTCTTTCGGCAACTCCATTTTGTTGAGGAGTGTATCTAGTTATTAGTTAGTGTTGAATTCCGTGTTGCTTAAAGTATTTTGAACATGCAAGATATTCTGTTTGAAGTCATCTTTGCTTTATCAATGAACCTTCCATTGCTGTCAAATACAGTGTAATATCTACGATAAATTATCATCTTATATCCCTTCTCAGATAATTACCTCATACTCAGTAAATTGTAATCAAGTTCAGGAGCATAGAAAATATCAGAAATATAACTCAGAGAACCATCTTTCAATCTAATTGGTATGTGCCCTTTTCCTTCAATAGGGATCTTTGTACTATTACCGAACTTCAATAATAGTTTAACTGAATCATCTATTGAAGAAAATAACTCCTTTCTACCAGACATATGATTACTGCAAGCATTATCCAAGTACCATATATTTTCATCTTCTGCACATGAATTACTTGTAAAAAAATAAAGTTTGAGTACCTAGATTGTTATCAGTATTTTGATGCTGATTTTCTGCAATATGTGCTTGATTGTTATTCACCATTTTGAATATGAAATCTGTTGCTTTGTGTCTATACTTTCCACAATGAAAGCAATTGAAATTGATTCTTTCTTGATAAAAATTGCATCGACCTCTTCCTCGATTGACAGGCCTGAAATTCGTTCCACCTCTTCCTTGATTAGGTGGTGTAAAATTGTTGTAACTTCCTTGATTGTAATTGCCACGACCTCTACCTCTAAAACTTCCTCTGCCTCTACTGTGAAAATTAAAACCACGACCTCGTCTTTCTTGTGTACGGCTTGATTCTGCAACGTTGTTGAAATTCACTCGACTTTTCAGGGCTTCCTCAGTTGATTTTTCTGACTTCTCCAGTATTCTACTGATGTGACTTTCCATGGTTCCTTGCAACTCTGCAATCGTTATGATATCCATATCGTGGGACTCTAGTATCATAGTTACCACATGGTCATACTTCATCGGCATGGTGCGAAGAATTTTCTCCACCACTTTGCTATCGGACATATCTTCTCTATAGACTATCATCTTATTGACAAGGTCTGTAACACGAGTAAAATATTGCTCAACAGTTTCTGAGCTAAACATTTTGTACCTTTCATATTTTTTTCTAAAAGACTGTAGCTTTGTTTTTTGAGCTTTATCTACGCCTTTGTATGACACTTTCAACGTGTTCCATGTCTTTTTGCACTTTTGACATTTGCTATTTTGCCAAACACAGTATAATCTACACCTTGATGAATTTGAGATAGCGCTAATTGATCTCTCTTTTGTTGGACAGCATTTGCTCCTTCTTGCAAACCCAATTCAATAAAATTCCAGCCTTTAAATTGGCAGATATCAAAGTCTCCCAATAACTATAATCAAGTTTTCCATCTAACTTGGGACCGGACCACACAATATTGAAAGTGTTTGCCATACTGACTCTATGAATAAACAACTATGTGAGAACTCTCTCACACCTCACAAACTCTCAAACACCAGGCGCTGGATTAACCAGCTCTGATACCAAATGTAAGTATAATACCCACACTATATTGGCCCTAGGATCACTCACTCATATAAATGACACTATCATATTTTTCATCTCTCAAATTCACTAACACTCATAAAACAAGGGAGAGAATTTTCACATTTCAAAACATACACATTTCATTATAGAACACACAAAATACATAAGGCATATATGCCTTTATATAGGCAAAGTTTCATACTAAAAGTTCATGATTCTACTAACTTCTTAATACACATACTTATCCAACTTTGCTTCTTCCTTTGACTATTCAAATAAGTAATTTCTAGCATATCTTGAAAATTCTTCATTAAGCTTAGTCATCAATCTTGAACCTTTCAATGCACTTCATGATTCTTCTAGTATGGAGGTGATGAGTGCAACTTCCTTTCAATTCCAATTCAATTTGATTTTGAACTTCTTCATTGTTGTAGAATGTTGTAGTTATACTACTCTCTTGAATGTTCTTGGTTATTCTCCAAATTTCCAACATCTTCTAGTAAATTAATGATTATTGTTTTCAATTCAAACTTTGCTTCTTCAATTCTTTAACCATGCTTCATGAAAATTTTAATCTATGCAAGTTGATTTAAAATTTTTAATCAACACTCATAGATCATTTTTTTCAATTTTTTTTTCTTCTTATCACTCTTGCTCTCGCTCTCTAATACCGAAGCAGCAATAGTCGATGGCAAAATCAAATTGGTTACTGTTTGTGAAACACGATTCGATATCTCCTTTTTAAGTTTTGGTCATGGAGTTTTGGTAAATGTCTTGATTTTACTCTCAGGTAAAATTACTTATAGATAATTCTTTTTTCTTTTTTTTAGAACTTTAATTATTCTTAACGTCAGTACTTAATATGTTATTTTTATTTACTGTGCATCTATTGTACTGAGTTACATATTTTTTAACATACCTATATTTAGACAATCACTCAACAACCTTTAATTATTTCATTATTTGATCACACATAATATGCTCAATCACCTGTATCCATAATAAAAAGAGTGTTTTTGATAGGGGTACATTTATTTGAGATCGTTTTTGAGCCTAAAATTAAAACCAATATTGAAGAAGTAGAGCATGCAGTAGAAATACAGAGATTGGTTTGGTATTTGGGAGAGAGCAATGGCAATATGCAAGAAGGAGCTCTTCATTGTGATGTTAATGTCTCAATTCAACCTGTTAGTCAATGAAAATTTGGGACAAAGGTATATGGCTATTGCTTTTTACAGACCTGTTACTGAATTTAAAGATGTTCGTTATAGTTTTATCTTTTGTCTCAAACTTTTATGTGGTGTTGTTATCTGACTCTTCTATATTGATTTTAAAATCTTATTTAACATTTATATACACTCATAAAGTTTATACTTTTTTTATCAGGTAGATATCTAAATTAGTTTATTGGTTATTTTATTATTAAGATGGTACACTTTTTGTATGATCCCATTTTTTATGAGCTAAGATTCTCATATTAGATATTGTCTCCTTCTAATTAGATTGTGCAAAAATAGATCTTCAAGTGGTTTTGAAAAAGAATGTTCAAACTTCAAAGCAAGACTTTATTTTCATAGAATGCTATATGTTTTAGACTTTGTTATGTATATGTCTTCTCAATTTCGATGAAGACCTACGATCTTATATATTCTCCACAGTTTAGACTTTGTTATGTTATTAGTTGATGTAGACCCTTTTCTAATATGTTGGGCTTTTCTTTTTTTAATAGGTTGTGGTTATATGGATACCAGAAAAGCTGGTGGTAAAAGTAAATATTATTTTTCTTGGAATTTGGATTCTTTCAATTTTGAATTTTTATTTTAGAAGATAAAGTATGATTTTCTACCTTTAAATGGTTTCTATCTCATATTTACTCTTGGTTCCACCTACAAAATAAATGGTAAGATCTCTAAAGTGAAATTCAAACTTTAGAAGATTCAAATCCATCTAAAGTCACCTCTTTGAAAGCTCATACTTCATTTATACATTATTCCGATGATGAGGATGCTGAGGTTGCTGGTAGCACTGTTGTTGGAGGCAGTGTTCCTACTGCAGTCATGGTGGTAAAGGAAGGAGGGGATGGCGAGCGATAATCAAATCGGTTCCACCTGAACATAAAGAAAAAGTGTTAAATTTGTTCATTTTTATAGTTGATTTTTATTTTGTTTTTGTGAATGGTTGCAATTGATTAAATTTTTTTATTGAACCTTCTATTTAGTTTATGCTAATGATTTGAAGTGTGCATATTGAGTTTTAGTATGATCTAGTCATGGCTTGATCATAAGCTCATAACTAAGAAGTTGCTTTTGGCTTAGAGCATGCTATTCAGTTAGGCGGCCACTTAAATGAAGTCGTGGAAAATGACTTCCGCTAAAGTCGCCATTCTGATTTGAACAACTGTCTCATCATGATTTTTTTGCTAACTTGGTTTGGTTTTATTGAACTATATTGAACCAAACCATTTTATTGAATCTTATTGAATCAAATCATAGGTTTAAATTATATGATTCAAATTTAAAAATATCAATATATTTTTAGGGTAATAGTTTTACGAATAAATTTGCTTAATATTTTTGTCCTTCAATAATAAAAATAAAATAATTAAAAAGTAAGTTATAATTTGTATATCTAAATATAAATAAATTATAATAACATAAATTATATTAAAAAATATTAATTAATTAAACAGTTAATTTAAACTAAA
>NC_029773.3:25554838-25579005 GCF_000817695.3 Arachis duranensis | reverse complement strand
AATATCATATAATTTATTATAATTTATATCAATTTAATTTAGTAGTATTTCCTAATTTATTTATTTTAATATTCTGTTAGTATTTTTTAATTTATTTCTTTTAATTTATTAAACCAAATTTATTGTGTGTACTAATTAATTAATTTGATTAATTTATTTGTCATTAAAATAATAAATTTATAAATAAAATAGACAACTGAGATATTTTTAACTAATAATTAAATCAAATCAAATCATATATATTGAGCTAAATTCAAATCATGTGAATTAATGACTAAATTAAAATAAGATAATTTCTTACTTATTCAAGTTGAGTGTAATAAATATAAATTAATTTTATTAGATAATCATAGTTGTTTGGTCTAATATATATAGATGGCCACACAAAATTATAAGAATCGTAATTTTTATCGCTCTTGCTATTTCAACTCTTCTTTTCTTCTTCTTTTTTTTCTTTATGTATAATTTATTTTATATATAAATGTATCCAAAATGAGAAAGTACGGATGACTGTTTTATTGATTGTTTATTTGATGAATATATCTTAATTTAAGCATTCTACTACTGTGGATAGAAGTTAATCTGTAGCAATTCAAAGTGGCTAATGTTTTTTTTATAGCATTAGATAGAAGAATATTTATTAAAATAAATATACCCATTGTAATTAATTTTTTTTCAATTGTTATATTTTTATGTCAGTCGTGTAAATTCTTTGAAAATACAAGATAATAAAATAGGTTGACTTTAATATCATTAGAAGCTAAATTTAATGGTTCAAATAAGCACCACTAATTATATTAAAAAGGTAATTTTGTAATAATAATGTGATTTATATATTAATTTTTTCGGATAAATTCATTTCAAAATGTAAAAATTAGACTCAATTACGATAAAATTTTAAAGGTAATATAGAATTTGACAACAAAATTAACATTTATTAAGAAAATAAATTTATCTATGACTATTTAATACACTGAAAATTAATATTAATTAGAAGTTGAGATTCATAATTCAATGTCAAGTTCACCGTTGAATCTCTAATTAAGTGTGAATTAGTGATTTAGAATAAATTTAGAGTTGTATTATATGTAAATTAAGGATTTAGATAAAATTTAAAAAGTAATTTTGATATGAAATATACTCTCAGACATTTATAAATTAGTAATTTGAATTAAATGTATGATTATTTGTAAACCTATTATTTTTTTGATTAAGTGTTGATATCAAATTTATAATATTATTTCATAGCAAATTTACTCTTACATCTAAAAATTAGCACCAATTTGTTTTTTTATGGGATTAAATATAAAACATGGATTGATAAAAAAAATTTATTAAAGATTTTTAAAAAATCACTTACGAAAATCTTTGAAAAATTTACCCAAATAAATTTTGATTGTATTGAGTTATTTATTTTTCAAAGAAAAATCATAAATTAATATGTTGTCGAAATTAGATATATATGTCAATTAATAATTATGGTTTATATTATTTAACATTATAAAAATTCATATAGATGAACTTTTGAATTTGTATTAATATTTAATTTGTGGATACAAAAATAATTTGCAATCAACAAGATTATGTTGCACAAACTTGATCTAATAAGATTATACTTTTGAATTTGTATTAAATTTAATTGTTGTTAATTTGTTATAAACTGGTTTATTTTTATATTAGTCTAACCAAATTCATTCAACATGTTAAACCAAAAAAAAAAATTATGCTACACCAACTTTAATTTCTGGTCTATTAAAAAGGACACATGTCCATCAAATCTTCAATCTAAAATTATATCCAACGGTCCAATTTTGAGATTCAGCAAAAGTCATTTTCCATGACTTCATTAGAATGTCCGCCATTCAGTTATTATTTATTTGTTCGCAAACTTAAACTATGAACCAAACTAACCCTAAGTTGTAGGTGTTTTTAATCTTGGATTTGGTTGTGGAATTTGTTTCAATTATAGTAAGGATCAACTTTTGTTGTTGATTTTGTGAATTGTAGGTATAATTGCAGATTTGTAGTGGCCTGAAAATTTAAATGTTTTTCTTTCTAGTTTACAACATATTGTTGTTTGCTATTTTTTATAAATAAAAAATTAATTTTCTTTATTTACGAAAAAAAATTGTCGATGTAATATTTTGAATTTTTTATGAAAAATATGATAAATTACTGTAAAAGTTTAGTTTAACTTTTGTCTTTAAGTAAACACAGCCCCACTATTTTCATAGTTTGCTTGTCCAAACGCGATTATTATTCTTCATTCTATGATTATTTAATATATTTTAATATCTATATCTCGATGTATGGTGATTTTGTTACCATTAACAAAAACAAGGTCCTACAACTTCCTGGATCAACCGGATGCTGCTCTCTATTATTCTCATAGAATAACAAAAGGTGGCTTTTGTTTGAGAAAGTATCAAGGGTATTAGAAACTGCATAAGGATAATCTTTCATCCCTCCTACTAATTACAAATTCTTTATATATACCTCATTTTTTATGTGTGGTTGTGTGATAAAAAATGGTCGAATAGAAAGTTTTATCCTATTTATGATTTCAGTTAAGACATTCTAACTGTTTGTTACCTTGTTTAGATAATTTTAAATATTTATTATTCATAATAATTTTTTCACATTTCTATTTTGAATAAAATAATATCAAAATGGTGTCTTTATTTTATATATGTATTGGTTGTTGTAACATGAATTTTTTTTTCTAAATATGAACATCAAATGCATGTCCATTGTCTCCTCCATTCAAAAGAAATTGATCATTGATAAAATTAAAATGCTATTTTGATATTTTATGTTTGTTTTTTCTGCTTTGAAACATTTCTATTTCAGAGTTCAATTTGGCACTTAGGACTCAAGTTTGAGTTTCTCAACTATTCTCGGACATGCTATTATTTGATTGAAAGTGAAACTTTATTTATACTTGATTTCTTTGCTTATGTGCTTTCTTAGTGTATAGCCATTGGAGCGGATTTTTTAACGTAGACGGTGCCATTTGAAGATAGACTTTACACATACCAGGTTTGTGATCATATTCAATTGTGCTTCTTTTTGTTTCTTTTTCGTTTTCTTTTTCTTTTATGCATGTGTGTATGCTTGAGGACCATATCCATATGCATAAGTTGGATAATCAGAAAAATTTTGGGGATATATCTAACCAATTGATAGAAAAATGCCATGTGTTAGACTATTATCTATTTGATATAACTCTGATTTTTCTGTATTTTATATGTTTTGTTCCATAATTACGTACTAATCTATATAAAAGTACTTAGGCTTTCACTCTCTTAAGTGATTTTAGGTAAAGAACTATTAACTATTGGAGTTATTATCATTTTAGTCCATTTTACTTTTTTTTTTTCATAATTTTCTTCATATATTATGGTGTTATAAAAACAATCTGATTATGTTTCTTTGTATCTCTCATATACTTTGCCTAATTTAATACCAAAAATTACAGGACAAAAAATTAAAGGAAGAGGTTGCTCTTATATATGTAGCTGCACTTGAAAGCCCTTATGCTCTTGATAAAACATTTGAGGTCAGTGTTTTCATTCTAACCTCATTTTTCATCATTTATAAATAGCACATAGTTTAAAATATGATTTTTTTTTTTTTAGGCGGGATTATATTGTGGCAGATTCTATGGTAAAGAATGAGAGAATCTTCTACATCTATATACATGTATTGTCAATAACAAAAGTTGCCAAATGTCTAAAAAGAAAAAACGTGAAAATAATGTCTGCCATTATCTGAATAAATTGCAGAATTTTTTTACTTTTATGGTTAAATGTGGTAAATATTTATTTAAATTAGGGATTATAAAAATGATGTGGGCCATCATTTGGAGAGATTTTTTTACTTTTGTAAAATTCTATTCATATTGGGCAGACTATATTTATTAATGGAAATTAAAAATACACTAATCTAAAATTTTTAGATTATAAAACTTTTTACATGATTAAAGCACGTACTAAGTATGGTGTACCAATTGTAATTTTTTTTCTTTCTGTAAATAATAGTTATAATAAATAATATAAAATTTGTGATATACGTAAATACAATTTTATTTATTTATTTTAAAATATTAAACAATATTTCATATTATATTTTTATTTCTAAGTTGATAGGTGAATAATGAATTATTTTTGGCTGATCTAATTCGATTTTTAAAATCATGAGAATTATTCAGGGGAATAATAAAGGCAATGGTAGCACTCACTCATGTTCATGTATCCGAAATGTGAAAGACAAGCACCCACTTGGTGCAATTCATTGTATATATTTGTTTAGACTAAGCTATATTACTACTACTTCTATCAATAAGCTTAGTTTCATTTACTCTAAAATAAAATCTACCAATAATTCCAAAAAATCTAAAAAACTGAAGTCTAGTTAATTTTTACCATCATTAATAATAGGGAAAATTCCACTCCCTTTCCCTGTGAGATGTTAAAATGACACTTCCCTCCCCTCTACTTTATAAATGTATATTTTTCTCCCTTCTAACTTTTAAAAAACCTCCTCTTTAATCCATTTTAAACTTTTTGTGTTAAATTTATCCATTTTTTAGGAAAAAATAAATTATTTTTTGAAAATAAATCCATTAACAAAAATTTTATTTTTTATCATTAAATTTTACTTTTAAAATACCTTTTAATAAATTATTTTTTATTGATTGAATTGTATTTTTATTAAAATACTTTTAAAAAAATTAATAATTAAATTATTTTTTTCAAGATACCTACCCTTCAATAATTTTTTAATTATTAAATTGTGATTTTACCAAAATTTTTGTTAACAATTATTTTTATATTTTACTATTAATTTTTCGATATCAATATATATTATTTTAACATTAAATAAAAAATCTTACCACTGTTAATATGTATAACAATTAATATATATTGAATTTTTTTAATGGGTATTTTTTTAAAAAAATAATTTATTTTTTCTTAAAAAATGGATAAAGTTAACATTAGTTAACACAAAAAGTTTAAAATAGATTAAAGAGGAGATTTTTTAAAAGTTAGAAGGGAGGGGAATGTACATTTATAAAATAGAGGGGAAGGAAGTGTCATTTTAACATCTTGCAGGGGAGGGGAGTGGAATTTTCCCTTAATAATACTAAGCACAATCACCTATCAATATTACACAATCTTTCACGTGAGGGGTCACCATCAAAAGTTGCTGAGTTTTTAAATTCAACCAGAAAATTATCTCTTGGAGAGACACTTGTCGCGCTAACACTAGTCCATCATCTACACCCAAAACTTTGTCATGTTTTGTATCTCCTAATAATCTCCTAATAATGTCAAATTGGCTCTTAAGTAAATGAGTTGTAACACCTACCACACTGAACTTTACGTTTAAGCTGTAAAGCAGAAGTGGTATGGTATTACGACCTCTAAAATAAAATATTTAAATATAATAACAGAAAAATTATATACTAGGAACCTTGAAGAATAGATGAAATAAAAATCGCGAAAATAAAAGCGCAACGCTCAATTAACGAGTTAACTAGCGTGCTAAGAAAACTATAACTATTAAGCATAAGATAACAAAAGTAGGAGTAGGGGGCCAAAGGTACAAAATAACAAGCTCCTAATTCAACCCGTGAAGTCAAAATTGGTCGGAGAATATATACACATATATATACATAACCAAAACCAAAATTTATATAAACAAAATCTTGTCTCTCCATAAACCTCTAAGAGAATTGAAAGGAACAAGTTGTGCGGAGAGAAAACTAAGTACATATAAATACATAACTATACAATCCAAAGAGTAACCCGATAACCACTTCGCTTTAGGAGCTTAGACACCTAAGGAGGTGCCTCTCGACCTGCATCTGAAAAATAACAAAAAAGTATAGGGTGAGAACCAGAGGTTCTCAGCATGGTAAAAGTGCCACACATATAAGATATAAGGTCATGGGAATGCCAGAGGCAATCCTAGAAAACCGACACTCAGATCATAAAGCTTAAAGTATAAACAGAAGCCATAAAAGGTGGTTCTCTAAGAGTAGCTAAGCCTATCTTAACCTAGTCTTGAATCTGAGTCCCATTGCCTTTCTTCCATACCTCCATCTCCGATAACATGTCACAGACAAATGAGCAGATAAAGGCAAACACAAGAAGGTTACAAATACTGCAAATAGCAAATATATATTTAACATAGCAAATACACTTAGGCAGACCCAGTTAATGCACAAACAAGTAATTCAAGTAATATGCACATGATGCATGCCTGTCCTATGGCTGATGAGTTTCATATGTCGGTTATCAAGCCAACCCGATAAGTCCGGTTTGCTAAAACTTGGACTGTCCCCTAACGCGCATCCCCATGAGTCTATGCATAGCTTTTTCTCATATATATATCAAATCGCTCAATGGGGGTACCATTCTCGGGAATTTATAAGTACCCGGTCACCCTTACATCGTAAGGTCAACAGAGTATCGAGTTTTCGACCTGGTACACGTGGTGGCGAGCCATGGTACTTTACCCAGGAAATCTCGTATCTCAGATCATTTTATTATTCAAGCCAAGTATCATACATGATCATCCGTAACATTTCATAATCAATTCATCACTTTTCAGCTTTACTTCACCTCCAAGTTATCTCCATTTCCTAACTTCATCTGATTATCAGGTTTAATACTATTATTTATGACTAAAGAAAGAAAAATAGAGGTTTAGAAATTTGAAATAGTGTTTAAAACTCAGTAAAATTATGTTTGATGAAAAATGGGCCACGCGTACACATAGGAGTGTGAGAATGCAGCTCACGCGCGCGTCCCCTAATCATGCGTATGCGTAGGTGTACTTCACGTCACGCGTACACGTGGATATGCATGCTGGTCCATTACGCCTACGAACAATTGAAAATTTCATGACACGCCTACACGTGGGCCACGTGTACGCGTGGACGTACGTTCTCCAAAAAAACAGATCAACCAGAAAGTTGCATAATCATGAAATATCACCTGCATAGCTACATATTTCACACCAAAACTTCCGATGGGCATAACTCAATTGTTTTAAATCATTTTTTTCTGTTCTTCGAATGGCATAAACTTCATGAATCCAATTTTCATTTAAAATAAGTTGGAATCAATTTGGAGTTCCGGAAACCAAGTTATAGCCCGCCGAAATTTGGCCCAAAACCAAAGTTCCACAAACCTCCTAAACCTTATTTCATTCAAAAATCTCATTTCCATTCATTATCATACCTATAATTATCAACATTACATATCCTTCCTTATCATCAAAATAACCACCATAACAATCTATTCCTTAAATCAACAATGATACACATACATTTCCCAAAATCCGTCAAGCATCACCAACCAACCAACAAGCATCAAACCACAATATACTCTTCCTCATAATCTTAACAACCTCCATCATAGTTATACCTCAAATCAATAATTCATCAAACCACCAATTAATCAACAAGCACCCAACCAAACATATTCATCAACAAGATACTAAACATTAAATATACACATGAATTCCAACTTATCCAATGGTCATCTAGCCTAAGTTTTCACAAAATATTATATATTAAATGCAAGAAATCTGAACCATACCTTGGCCGATTTTCCGTGTACTGTCCAAGGCAGCTTACTAAAATAAACACAACCCCCAAAAGTCCAATAAGACAGCTTCCTCCAAGTTCCGATATTCACAATTTCAAGCACCAATTATTTATTCACAACCTAATACACATTTATAACACATATATACCCAATTTAATACTCAAAGCATGAATTCAGTAAATTAAATAGGATTTATGATATCCTCACCTTACCCAAGCTTCATATAAGCAAGAGTGAACATTTTCCTCAAGCTAATTGGATCCTAAAACATCAAAAAGTAAAGGAATTCAATACCTCCACTTAATTTTTCAAAAATTAGGGAAGAAGAGGTTGAGGGTGAAAAAGCTGGTTACCTATAAAATTGTTCCAGTAGAAACGTAGAGCTCAACGCAGTAGTCGCGTGGCCACAAACAGTGCGTCGATCGGTGCCCGGACGGAAGAGTTACGGTAATTTGAATTTCGCCGTAAGGGTTTTGGAGAAATTTCTTTTCTTCCCTCCCCTGAAAGCTTTCAGCATCACTTCTGCTGAATTGGGAAAGGAAGCGGCTTCGGTTTACTTAAGTGCTGGGCTGGTTGGGCCCACGGGCCCGGTTTGGATCTAGTTCAACCAGTTCGGCCCGTTCGGTCCAATCTTGGGCCGATTTCTTCGAAATTAGTGTCAAAATTCTCGTTTTGATGAGCTCTATCCTAATTTAATTTAATATTCACATTTCTAATTTTCATTATTTAAAACTAATTTATTGACTAATTATTTACTAATTTAACGGGGTTTACATCCTACCCACCTAACAAAAAATTTTGCCCTCAAAATTCAAATTTGGTTACCTGAAAAGAGATGTGGGTAGTCCTTCCACATATCCGACTCGAGTTCCCAAGTATGTTCCTCAACACCAGTTTGACTTCAAGCTACTTTTACCAGTGATACTTCCTTCCCACGTAATCGTTTAACGCTAGTGTCATCAATTCTCACCAGGATCACTAGAAGTGTTCGATCTTCTCTCACTTGAATCGGTTCCAGTTCCAGAACATGACTTGTGTCAGGAGTGTACTTCCGAAGTTGTGACACATGAAACACGTCGTGCAAGTTCAAAAGATACAGTGGTAAGGCGATTTTATAAGCCATCGGCCCAATTCTTTTCAGGATCTCAAACGGTCCAATATAACGGGGATTCAGTTTCTTAAGCTTGATGGCTCTTCCCACTCCAGTGGTTGGTGTAACCACCAGAAACACATGCTCTCCTTCTTCAAACTCCAAAGGATTTTGCCTTTTATCAGCATAGCTCTTCTGACGGCTTTGGGCTATAAGTATTCAGCTATGAATCTTCTTTATCTGCTCAGTAGTTTCAGCTATCATCACAGGCCCTAATAAACTTCTTTTTCCAGTTTCATACCAACATAGCGGGGATTGACATTTCCTGCCATATAGAGCCTTATACGGAGCCATTCCAATGCTCGCATGGTAGCTATTGTTATAAGCAAACTCCACTAATGGCATATACCGATCCCAGCTTGCCAGCTGGCCCAAAACACAAGCCTTTTGCATATCCACCAAGGTCTGAATAGTTCTCTTTGATTAACCATCTGTTTGAGGGTGATATGTAGTACTTAAACTTAACTGAGTCCCAAATGCACGCTGAAAGGCTCCCCAGAACCTTGATGTGAAACGAGGATCCCTATCAGATATAATGGTAGAAGGCACACCAAGCAATCTGACAATCTCTTTTATGTACATTCGAGTTAATTCTTCCATTGTGCAACTTATTTGGATGGGGAGAAAGTGAACTGATTTTGTCAGTCGGTCCACAACCACCCAAATAGCGTCATAACCAGTTCAAGTTCTAGGCAAACCTGTCACAAAATCCATTGCGATACTTTTTCATTTCCATTATGGAATCTATAAAGGCTGAAGGGCTCATGATGGTCTCTGATGTTGGATTTTAACTTTCTGACATGTTAAACATTAAGATATATGCAATGCAACGTCATTCTTCATTCCTGGCCACCAGAACATCGCTTTCAAATCTTGGTGCATTTTGGTGCTTCATGGATGAATTGAAAACCCACTCTTATGAGCTTCCTTCAAAATACCTTGCCGTAGGTCTCTGACATCTAGCACAATAATCCGGTTCTTGAACTTCCATAAACCATCCTTATCTTCTGACACTCTCCATTGTTTTTCTTGGTCAATCGCCAACAATACTTTACGTAACGCTTCACCATCTTGATGAGCCTTTAGAAGTTCTGATTTAAAATCACTTGAAATTTGCAACTGACTCAAACACAGAATTCCAGATTCTCCCTAACACCCAGTTTCAAGCCTTGGAATGCCTTTAGTAACTCTTCTTCTTGTAACATCATCCAAGCTGCATATAAAGATTTCTGACTTAAGGCGTCTGCCACAACGTTCGCTTTTCCAAGATCGTAATTCAATTCGAAATCATAGTCTTTCAGAAGCTTTATCCACCTCCTCTGACGCATATTCAACTCTTTTTACTCAAAGAGATACTTCAAACTTTTATGGTCTGAGAAAACGTGAAACTTAACACCATAGAGATAGTGTCTCCAGATTTTCAGAATACACACAACAGCAACAAGTTCTAAGTCGTGAGTTGGGTAGTTTATCTCATGTGGCCTTAATTGTCGCGAGGCGTATGCTACAACATTCCGGTGCTGCATCAGAACGCACCATAAATCCTTTAATGATGCATCACAGTACACTTCGAACGATTCACTTTGCTCAGGCAATACCAACACGGGTGCAGTATTCAACCTTTGCTTCAATGCTTGAAAACTCTCTTCGCACTCCAAAGTCCAGACAAAAGGTGTATCCTTCCTAGTCAACTTAGTTAAAGGTAAGGCAAGTTATGAAAATCCATTAATGAATCTCCAATAATAATCCTATGAAACTTCTGATCTCTGTCAGTGAAGTTGGTCGCTCCCATTTCATCACTGCTTCTACCTTAGAAGGATCCACAGCTATTCCTTGCTTGCTCACTACGTGACCGAGAAACTTCACCTCACTCTTCCAGAACTCGCACTTAGATAACTTAGCATATAACTTCCTGTCTTCCAAAATTTACAGCACAGTTCGCAAGTGATTAGCATGCTCGTCTTCAGTCTTAGAATAAACAAGAATATCATCAATGAAGACAATAACAAACTTGTCCAGGTACGGTCAAAAAATCCTGTTCATATAATCCATGAATACTGCCGGAGCATTGGTTAACCCGAAAGACATCACCGTATACTCATAATGACCATAACGCATCCTAAAGGCAGATTTTGGAATATCTTCATTTCTAACCCTTATTTGATGATACCCAGATCGCAGATCAATCTTAGAAAACACACCGGCACCCTGTAACTGATCCATTAGGTCGTCGATTTTAGGTAGCGGATATTTATTCTTCACATTAATCTTATTCAATTGCCGATAATCGACACACAAGCGCATACTTCCGTCCTTCTTCTTTACCAGTAACACTGGTGCTCCCCATGGAGAAACACTTGGTCGAATGAAGTGCTTACCCAACAGATCTTCTAGCTAAGCCTTCAGTTCAACCATTTCTAAAAGTGACATCCTGTAAGGAGTAATTGAAATCAGACTGGCTCCAGGCACCAACTCAATCGCGAATTCAACCATTCGGTTAGGTGAAAATTCATTAATATCATTCGAAAACACGTCCAAAAATTTACATACAACCGGAATCTGCTCTAAACTCTGATCATCACCTAATACTCCCACAGTTAATAACATAATACCCTGACATTCAGTTTCAGAACAATTTACTATCATAGAGTTCAAATAGTAACTATTCACCACAATCGGCACTTCCAACCCTTCTGGCATAAACTGTACTGACTTCTTAGAACAATCAAGCAAAACATGATTCTTAGATAACCAATCCAATCCTAAGATGAGATCAAGACCATTCATCGGCAAACAAATCAAATCATGCACAAATTCACGTTGTTGTACTCGAAATGGAACTTGTGGACATCCTAACCTAGTCACCATAGCTCCATGAGTAGCATTCTGCACTTTCAAATCATAACCTAAAACCACCATCCTCAATCCTAATTCATTGGCCTTTTCAAATACAATAAATGAATGAGTTGCTCCTGAATCAAATAAAGCATTTAAGATTTTACCAGCCATTTCACAGTTACCTCTAATCAGTGTCTCAGATCCCTCAGCACTTGCTGCAGAAGTGGTGTACACTCTCCTCGGCTGCTGTACCCTACCAGTCTCATACTTCTTCTTCTCCGTACAATTATTGGCCAAGTGTCCGGACTGTCCACAGAAATAACATACCCCAAGTCCTGATTTGCACGGAACTCCAGGATAATACTTTTCGCACCTCTGACAGTTCAAATCCTACTGTGGCTGCTTTCCAAACCTTCTTCCTCGATTAACATTAGCATTCGGCTTTCTATAATTGCCTTGACCTTGATTCTGCTATGGGACAAAGCCTCCACGCTTGAAATTCCTACCTCTTGGAGCAAAGTTCCTTCCTAAAGTCCTCTAAAAAGGCACCCTCAAACTTCCTTTCTCTGCTGCTGCCTTCCTCACACATTCCTCAACCACCCTACTCTTATTCACCAATTCAGAAAACACTCTAATCTCCATTGGGGTAACAAAGCTCAGAATATCGCTCCGAAGACCTCCCTCATATTTAATACATTTTCACTCAGCAAAATCTTCAGGCGCACCTTGACAGATACGAGAAAAGCGACATAACTTCTCAAACCTGCTAGTATACTCAGTAACAGTCATTTGGCCCTGCTTTAATTGCATCAATTCAAGCTCCTTGGCATTTATGACTGAATTAGGAAAGTATTTCTTATAGAACTCTATTCAGAAAACCTCTCAAGGAATTGCAGCACCATCTGGTTGCAGGATACGTCGTGTTCCCTGCCACCAATATTGAGCTTCACCTTGCAGCTGATAAGTTCTAAACTCAACCCATTGTTCTTTAGGAACCGGTTGAGCCTGCAGTGCCTGTTCTATTTCCTGAATCCAATTGTCTGCATCAGTGGGGTTCCCCTGAAGGTCAGAGGGTGAACTTTCAGAAATGTCACAAGTGTCATAGGACTTCTTCGTCATTATTATTCCCGTGATTACCCTGGTTTATCTAATTACCCAGTGCCTCGACTGTCGCATGAATAGCTGCAGCCATATTTCTTAGAGCAGTCATAAAGTCTACTGGATCATTCCCTGCCAGGCCAGGAGTAAAGGTGCCTATCCTACCTCTACCTCGCCTACAATCGCATTTGCGAGTCAACATCTGGTCCCTATACAAACCAAACGAGGGATATTAAGTTGATCAGTCTCAATATCACAGGTCTAATGCTTTAAGTTCCAAATGCATGCACACAAATGTTTATGCCATATATATTAGTCAGATATCCTAATAGCACATGGACACATATACAGAGAATGCACAGAAGCATAATCAGTTCGTCTTTCAGGCTCTATAAGAATGAACTGCTCTGATACCAAAATGTAACACTCTACCACACTGAGCTTTACGCTTAAGCCATAAAACAGAGGTGGTGTGGTATTACGACCTCTAAAATAAAATGTTTACATATAATAGAAGAAAAATTATAATATACTAGAAACCTTAAAGAATAGATGAAATAAAAACCGCGAAAATAAAAGTGCAATGCTCAATTAACGAGTTAACTTGCATGCTAAGAAAACTATAACTATTAAGCATAAGATAACAAAAGTAGGAGTAAAGGGCCAAAAGTACAAAATAACAAGCTCCTAACTCAGCCCACGAAGTCAAGACTAGCCAGAGAATATATACAGATATATATACATATCCAAAATCCAAATTTACATAAACAAAATACTGTCTCTCCATAAACCTCTAAGAGGATCGAAAGGAACAAGTTGTTCAAAGAGAAAACTAAGTACATATATATACATAACTATATAAATCCAAAGAGTAACTCGATAATCACTTCGCTTCAGAAGCTCAGACGAATAAGGAGGTACCTCTCGACCTACATCTGAAAAATAACAGCATAGTATGGGGTGAGAACCAGAGGTTTTCAGCATGGTAAAGATGTCACACATATAAGATATAAGGTCCTAGAAATGCCAGAGGCAATCGTAGAACACCGACACTCATATCATAAAGCTTAAAGTATAAACAGAAGCCATAAAAGGTGGTTCTCTAAGAGTAGCTAAGCCTATCTTAACCTAGTCTTGAATCTAAGTCCCATTGCCTTTCCTCCATACCTTTATCTCCGATAACATGTCACAGACAAATGAGCAGATAAAGACAAATACAAGAAGGTTACAAATACTGCAAATAGCAAATATATATTTAACATAGCAAATACACTTAGGCACACCCAGTTAATGCACAAACAAGTAATTCAAGTAATATGTACATGATGCATACCTATCCTATGGCTAATGAATCTCATTTGTCGATTATTAAGCCAACTTGACAAGTCCGATTAGCTAAAACTTGGATATTTAATTAGTTATTCTAAAATTAATTTAATATTAATTAATTTTTATTAAATTTACCTTACCCGTATGATTACGGGACACTTCGTTAGTTATTAGACAAAAGAAAGAAAGAAAGAAAGAAGTATGTCATACGAAACGAATGATTTGGACAAAAGGTTGATTTTATGGCAAATGGAGGCACATCAACGAACTCAACAACCCCTTGAAAATGGAAAGTCATCATTGTGTTTATAGATCATGACTTTTTCTTAATTCTTCTTCTTTTCTTTTTCTTTTTTATATTTTTATTTTTTATTTTAAATGAGATATTTAGAATATATTCAACCAATCACGTACCAAACGCTTTAGATTTAATCCAGGTCCAAATTTTTCAAACATATATTATTCTTCCAATATATATATATAAATATAGGTGAGCTTAATATATATTGATATGAGAATAATTTCGATATTCTTATTATTCTAAAGGTTATTTGAAAGTCTGAAATTGGAGTGTTTTTGCCTTGGACATGAGGTTCAAACTCCTTTTAAGATAGCATTTGACTTGTACTAGTATCAAGATGTCACCGTCCGAGTTTCTCGCCAGGAGATGGAGGTGGTGCTTATAAGAAATTTCAATACTTAAGTTAACAAGAACTTTAAGAAAATTTTTTTAGTAGATTGAATTTTGAATATACCTGAAGTTGTTCGTGTATTTATAGTATAAGAGATAACTACCTTTTAGAGTAGTTCCACTTTGGATGGTGGATGGCCTTTAGATCTCCCTTCTAGATGGATAGGAGATACCATAGGAGTTAGTTACTTAATAAAAAGAAAAGTATGGTTGAGTAGTTGTTGTTGCGCCCAACCTCTATGAGGTCAGATAAGAGTAAATGAGGCCACCTTTACATGGTGAGCTTTTATTCATTTTGGGTCTGGCTATATTTCTAGGACAGGGTATGAATAATGCCCCTATTTGAGTCCGAACTAGACTCGGATTCAAGCATTTGTAGATCCGATTTGCTTCTATAGAGTAAGATATCAGGTCGGGCATACTGCCTTTCCTGGAGGTTAGGTTAGGTGCTCGACGTGATTTAGAATTGTGAGGCGTTACTTATTTTCGTAACTCTACAACATTGTTCAACAGTTATCTTGGTAACCGTGCCCCATTAATAAAGGAGTGTGAATTTACTTTTTTGTCCCCAGTATCTTATAAATACAAAAACTCTTTCTCTTTCTTCTTTCTCGTTTTTCCTTCTAAATTGCTTCATCTTTATTTCGTCTCATAATTTTTCTGTAAACCCTTGTTCTCCTTTCAAGATTTTTTTATCTTGAATTCTTGTTTGGATACTCATATATTAGAAGTTTTGGATCGTCCGTGTTCTTGCTGTTATTATGTATCAACTCCAATTCTTATTTCCACCAGGTTGGTTCCTTTGATTTTTTGAACTTTTTTACGGTCTGGATGATGCACTTCTGCTTGTTTTTTTATTTTCTTTGTCGATAATTATTTGTATGCTTGAAAAATTAATTGTGAAAGTTGCTTCTTTCTTTGTTGTTGCCGTGATTATTAGTGTGAATTTGAGTGCGAAATTTTTATTCTATGCTGTCCAAAATGGTTTTTCTTATTGAAGATGGTGCCATTTTTCCAAATAAAAATGTAGTGTATTTGTTGTATGTACGAAGGGTTGCAAGAACTGTAACGTTCTTGGTTGATGACGACCTGACTTTTTTTTGACTGTATGCATGCTTATGTTGGTATCATTGTCCTACCGACTTGTAGTGATGATCTTCTTTTCTTATATTGTAGGTATAGCTTTTATGTCTCGTTCAATAATTCATAACATGTCTTCTAAGGTCCCGTCCGACCTGACATGAGTGGATATATCTGTTCTGACTCTTATCCCGATTATTGATAACAATTATGCTGAAACTTTCCGTAGGCATCATAGGTTATGTCTAAATCAAGAGGATGAGAGAAATTATAAGATTGTAGTTGCCGACTATGAGGAAATGGTGTGCTTTTTCCAACTTGATAGGTCGAAGCTTCACTTTATTTACATATATGATTGTTTCTTTTTACAAAGTTAGATGTTAGTCTTTTCTTTTCTGATTTCGAAACGAAGTCCTTAGAGTCTGTAATGTCACTCCTTTCCAACTTTATCCTAATTCTTGGAGTTTCTTAAAAATTTACCCCATTCTTTGTCGGGAATTTGACATCCCTCCTTTTCTAAAGGTCTTCTTTTATCTTTTCTCTCTTACCAAATTTTTTAGCTCCAAAAAATAAGGTTGGATCTCCTTCCGAACTGTTCAAGGGAAGAAGATCTTTGCCATTTTTTATGATTACTTTTATAATTTTAAAAATTATTTTTTCAAAATTCGTGTTGTCGAAGGTTTCTGGCCTTTCTTTCTGAGTGATAGAGATGGGATAGGGTTTAGTGGGCTGGGAGAGTGATTGATTGTGCTTGGGCATGGTTTTTGTGTGACAAAAGTGGGATATATTGACCTGATGGATTCAAAATTGTGCCTCCATCTCAACTTCACCCTTCTTCTCAATTATGTTATCCTTCCTCTTTTCTAGATTAACAACTTTTACAAAAACAACATCATCTTCACTCTTTTTTACATCTTCTTCAACCAAAATAGGTAAATCAATTAGATGCTCAATGAAAACATTCACATTCCTACCATTAATAATGGCAACTTCATACATACAAATAATATTACTATCGGATTTCAGTAACCTTAACATATCCTGAAGTTGTTTATCAAGTTTAAACTAATAAAACTTACTGAAGAGTGTACCCAATATCCCTAAAAAGACCCTTGATAAAAAAACTGTTAAATGTATCAACGTTAACTCTTCTATTTTCTTTAGTATCACTTCCTACGTACTCAACCTTTTCATCATTTGATTTATTAAACTTTTCTCTATAATAAATGCCTAGAATAATATGAGTAGTTTTCATTTACACAAAAATCAAACTAAATAGTTACTCAAAATAGAAGAAAATAAAAAAAGAATTTTATATTAAATTCATAATAGAATAATTTTTAATGATAAAAAATAAAATTTTTGTTAATAAGTATTTTTTAAAAAAATAATTTATTTTTTCTTAAAAAATAGATAAAGTTAATATTAGTTAACACAAAAGGTTTAAAATGGACTAAAGAAGAAATTTTTAAAGGTTAGAAGGGAGAGGAACATACATTTATAAAATAGAGGGGATGAGAGTGTCATTTTAGCATCTCACAGAGGAGGAAAGGGGAATAAAATTTTCTCAAAACTATTTTATATTTTATTTTTTAAGATAAAAATAATTATTGTCACATAGGAGAATAAAAATCACGTAGGATTGAAGACTAACAACGTATTTCACATACTAAAGTTTGGTTAGAAATGTGAAATAGATAATAATTTTTGGGGATGATTTAGTCAAGACGCTTAAGATGTCTTTTTGTAAAAATGCTTATGTTTCGCATTATTATTGGACGTGAACCGGTTATTTTAAATTTCTTAACAAATTAAAATAAAACCGATTTTTTTATAACAATAATAATAAACCCATTTTTTTATAGATTTAATTGTATTTTTAAATTTTTAGTAATTTAAATATCCATAAAACAAAAAATCAGGAATATATTTATCTTTTTATCAAAAAATTTAAAGATATTCGGTTTAGATTGTGTAATTTGATCGCATCAAATCGGGTCTAATAATTATAATGCAAACAATTGAGTTTATTATTATTGCTATAATAAATCGATTTTTTCTGATTTGTTAAAAAATAAATTATTAACCAATTTAATAAAAATGTCTAATAATAACATGACATATGTAAACGTCTTTAAAAAAATATTTTTAGTGTCTTTATTAAAATGATCTTTTAATTTTTTATGTTTATAAAATTTATTTAATTAGTCATATGATTAATTTTGTCAGCACTTTAATTTTTTATAGTTAGAAATGATTATTTATTTATAAACGTAAAAAAATAAAAAAATTAAAGAAAATAAAGAGAACAAAGAGAAGAGAAGAATAAAGAAATTAAAAAAAATGAATTGAATCAATTAGCAAGCTAATCGAATCTGGTTAGTACAAGTCACTTTATATACAATAAGTCCATAAATAAATAACTTAGCTAGACTAATTACTGAAAACTAAAAAATGATAGACTTATGTATACTTAGCACTAACATTTTTATAAATAACTTACCGATAAAGCTTTATTTGCTTTGCTGAATCAGAAATGAAGTGGCGCTGATGAGATGAAAATAGACACACAGTGGCATAGTTGGGTGGAAACAAATTAAACACGGACACAGTAGAGCAAGTGGGAGACAGTGAGATGCCAGCAGCCTCTGTATTCGTAAAAATCAAGCCTAGGTAATTAATAATTTTATTTTCAATTTTTTTTCTTTTGGAAAAAGAGAGTGAATATGTTTGAAATATTTTTTTATTATTAATTACATGTATGTATGCATAAAACTGTCAACTTATTTATAATTTCGTCCTTACAAAAGAAGATTCGGTACCACACCACATAGCTATATATGGTTGCTTCTACGCCACCTCCTGTGAGGATCAATCCTTAGACGGTGGTGGAGGCTGCATCCTCTGTGGAAAGTTTCATGGTGTGTCAAATGATTTCTAACATTAGGTTTTTTAATTTATTTATTATTTATCTGATTTAGAGATGTTTCCAACAAAGTAACTAGTTTGAAATTTGCTACATTTCATATTTGTAAATCGTAATTGCACTTTTTTTGGCTTTCATGTTCTTGACTTTGTCTCATTCCCCAACTTTTATGGGTTTGATACTTTAGTTTGATGAGTTGTTTAATTATTTAGCTAAAAGAAATATATTTATAATATCAATTATATTAGTTGCATAATAAAATTAGTTAATAAAATAAAATATATGTTGAAATATAAAATATATACATATTAAAAATAAATTAAATTATATAAATATATAATTGTTGTGATAAGTCCAAAAAGATGTGGATGTCCATTTTTCCTATGAGAAATGAAGCTCCCAAGCCAAAATGATAATAAATAGAGTTTTGAATATTTGACCTTATGTATCTATAAAAGGAGGTTAAGCCTCCCTCAAGGACTAAATTGTCCTCCGTTTGTTAAAGTCATGGACTTTTTTGTATTTAAATTTTGTCAGGGATGTATTTGTCAAAAGTTTGAAAAGTCAGGGACCTATCTGTCTTTTTCCCTTATTTTAATACTAGAGTCTTCTATTTATACATCTTTATTTTATATATATCTTTTATTTTACAACACGTTATCAGCACGAGACTCTGATCAAATTTTTAAGAAGACTCAGGTAACAATTTTTCATTATGTCAAAACTCTCTCATCTTGAATTCAATGCTCTTGATATATCTGGAAACAATTATTTATCATGGATATTAGATGCTGAAATCCATCTTGATTCAATGGATCTTAGAGATACTATTAAGGCTGAAAATAATGCATCCCAGAAGGATAAAGCTAAAGCCATGATCTTTCTTCGTCGTCATCTTGACGAAGGATTGAAAAATGAATATCTTACATTAAAAGATCCTGCAGATCTTTGGAAAGACCTTGAAGAAAGGTATAATCATCAGAAAACGGTGATACTTCCTCAAACCCGATATGAATGGACGCATTTGCGTTTACAAGATTCTAAATCTATAAATGAATGTAATTCTGCAATATTTCGAATCACCTCACGAATGAAATTGTGTGGGAAAAAAATAACTGATCATGATATGTTGGAGAAAACTTTCTCAACCTTCCATGCCTCGAATGTGCTCCTGCAGCAGCAGTATCGAGAGAAAGGGTTTAAAAAATATTCTGAGTTAATTTATTGTCTTCTTGTTGCTGAACGCAATAATGAGTTGTTATTGAAAAATCATGAAGCGCGCCCAGCTGGCGCTGCCCCATTTCCTGAAGTAAATGTGGCAAATTACCCCAGAAGAGGTAAATGGCAAGATTTTAATAATAAGAAAAATTATGGAAGGAAAAAGAATTATGTTCAAAAGAGAGAATCTCACCAGAAGTGGGATAAAGAAAGAAATATCGGGTAGAATAAATCAACAGAGGATAAGTGTTTCCGTTGTGGTGGAAAGGGCCATTGGTCACGTACCTGTCGTACCCCAAGGCACCTAGTTGATCTTTACCAGGCATCTTTGAAAAAGGACGACAAAGGAAAGGAAACAAATTTTGTTTCAAATGATGCTGAGAACTCCACCACTCATTATGATGTATCTGATTTCTTTGAGGATCCTGAAGAAAATATTGGTCATTTGATCAATGATGGAATAGTTTAATATGTGGGATGTAACACCCTACCATACAGAGTCTTATGCTTAAGTCATAATTCAGAGATGACAAGGTATTACGACCTCTAAAATAAAAATTTAGTACGTATAGTAGTATGAATGATTGATTATAACTAGGAGCCTTTGTAAAAAAAAGGGTAAACAAAAATCGAAACTCAAAAGCGCAACAATCCGATCGATAACGTAACGAACAAGGATAACCAACGCGAGATTATATATATACAAAGGAGTGTCAAAAACAGGAATATCAAGACTCAAAATCCAGCTGCGAAGATAACCGGTCCGAGCATAGCAATATATACATATGATAAAATAAGGAAAACCCCAAAGGAAACCCAAAGGGACACAAATACATAAAACCTATTCTCCAAAATCTCCCATAAAAGGAGTCATCACAGTTTGTATTATTTAATGGAGATAAAAGTATCTAAGAGAAACATATGAACCAAAACGTAGCCCCGAGAATAAAGGATCTTCGCTAATCCAGAAGTCTCCAGCAGGCCTCAACAAGAAACCTCATGTCCTGCATCTGAAAACCACAAAATCCGCATGGGTGAGAACCAGAGGTCCCCAGCATGGTAACAGCTTCCACATATATAATACATAATAATAGAGGAAAGCCAAAGGCAATCCTAGAGCTTCCTCCAGATAATATCAAAGCTTATAAACAAGCTAAACCATATGTGGTGACTGACTAAAGGTTCTTCAGTCTAACTAATACTTTTCTTTCCAATTCCTTCAGACCTCCCATCCACCAGCAGGAGTATAATATAGCAAACACAGTTATATCAAACAAGAAATATACAATTAGGAACAAGTAAGGCATTTAGACAATTAGCAAGTAATATGCAGTCAAATAGGCAATCTCAAACAATTCATATAGTATGCATATGATGAATGCATGTCCCTAGTGGCTGATGATATCATATGTCGGTTATAGAGCCAACCCGACAAGTCCTGGCAGTTAACCATTGGACTGGCTTACAGGTCCTGGTAGCTAACCATTGGACTGTCCCTCTGTCACGCATCCCTAACTCGAGTTATACTCATCATAAGCTTGATCATAATCATGATCTATATCCATCACCTTCACTGGTGAATATTTACAGGGGCGAACTCATCCGGGTCTTTCACAGTGCCCGGCCATACTTATGACATAGGGTCAAAAGAGCTTCGAGTCTCAACCTGGAGCACGTGGTGGCTAGCCACTGCTTCCTCCCAGGGAAACTCTCATCTCCAACAGTGGAAGTGCAACATTCACAATTTATTCAACAGCATATATGCATTTATACTTAGCCATAATCATGGCTCCGCCGTAACACGACAATAATCTAGCCATCCGGCTCACGGTTAAATCCATAACCAGCCATTTCATTAACAATCACGGCCCTTCGGCCCATGGCATAACAAGCACTTCCACCACCATCCTCCGCCTCTCACATAATCATCTTTGATCCTTATTGATCATTCATTTTTCGCTTGCTTCACTCGCAAGTTACCACATCCCCTAGCTCCTTTTCTAGTAGCTAGGCATATCATAATGATTTAAGACATAAGTGGCGAGATCGGAGGCTTAGAAGTATGAGATTTGGCTTTTAAAACTCAAAAATCAACTTTGGAATGAAAACAAGGCCACGCGCACGCGTGGATGGCAACCAAAACTCATCGACGCGTATGCGTCATGCACGCTAACGCGTGGATTGAAAATTAGCCAATCGACGCGCACGCGTCCGCCACGCGTACGCGTGGGTGCTCTCGTGCCCCAAGCACAAAACTGGCACAGTTCTGGCACAACTCTCTGGAAAATGGCTGGGCATTGGGTGCACCACATTCGGCACGCCCGCGCACATCACGCGCACGCGTGGATGGCGCTTTCTAGAGGAACGGTGCGTACGCGCCAAGCGCGCCTACGTGTGGGGGGTCATTCTGCTAAAAATTTTCTAAGTTAAAAACTGCAGAATTCACAAATTCAAACCCCAATCTTCCGACAGACATAACTTCCTCATTTTAAATCATTTTCACCCGTTCTTCGAACGACATGAACATCCCGGATCCAATTTCATTTCTAAACAGATTTGGGACAAAACAGAGATCTGTAGTCCAAGTTATGTCCCGTCAAAGTATGCCCAAAAACCATGTTTTTCATACAAAACCACAAAGTGCCATTTTCAAAACAAGTCATTTTCAACTCTTTTCAAAATCAATCAAAACATGCCAATTTCATCCCTTTCCTTTGAAATCAATCAAAATATGTCAAATTCAACATCAAGCCTCCTCAACTCACACATTGACACGTTACCACAATTTACAAAATCACTATCCCATCATTTTAATCCACTTCACCCAAGTGGCTCAAACTCAAACACATTGACATATCATATACTCTTCCTCATGCCAATTTTCAACAACACCAATTCCAATAAATCATCATTGTACACAATCAATGTCATACTCACCATTAACATAGTTCAACCCACAATTCAACCACAACCAATCATCAAGCATATATCACAACATGCATATTTCTCATACATCATACCATCAATGCATCAATAATCATCATCACATATATCACCACATCATATATATCAACCATTCAACAACACCAACAATTCAATGCCTATCTTAGGGCCTCTAGCCTAAGTATTTCCTACCACATTACATATTAGATACGAGAAATCGAGACCATACCTTAGCCGATTTCCCAAACTCAACCGGAGCACTTCCAAACCACTTTTCCTCAAGCTCTTGATAAATCCCATTTGTAGGGTTTATCTTGTATTGATTTTAGGAGATTTTATAACCTTTTACCCACATTTATTCAATAAAATAGCATGGTTTTGTATATTCTCCTTTAATTGTGCTCAAGTGTGAAAACATGCTTTTTAGATCTTAAAATAGCTAAATATAATTTACCTTGATTCCATTAGATGCCTTGATATGTTTGTTAAGTGATTTCAGATTTAGGAGGCAAAGATTGGATCAAGGGAATGAAGAAAAAGCATGTAAAGTTGGAGAACTCATGAAGAAATGATGGAACCAAAAAGCTGTCAAGCCTGACCTCTTCACACTTAAACGACCATAACTTGAGCTACAGAGGTCCAAATGATGCGGTTCCAGTTGGGTTGCATCGCGCATAGGGGCGCGCACGCGCATGGTACACGGACGCGCCGATGGTGGTACATGACCCACTTAATGCAACACGTGGCCAGCGATTTTAAAAGCCTTGTGGGCCCAATCCAACTCATTTCTAATGCTATTTAACCCAAGGAATGAAGAGGAAAACATATGTTAGTTACCATTAGTTTAGTTTAGTAGTTAGAATTAGTTTCTAGAGAGAGAAGCTCTCACTTCTCTCTAGAATTAGGATTAGGATTAGGATTAGTTCTTAGATCTAGGTTTTAATCTTTGCTTTCTTCTACTTATACCTTTCAATTCTTTGTTGTTACATTCATCTTCTTCCATTCCTTTGTTTTAATTTCCTTTATGTTGTTCTTATGCTTTGTTGTAGATCTACTATTGTTCCTTCCATTTTCTTTCAATTCAATAAGAGGTAATTCATAATAATTGTTCTTCTTTACTTTTCTATTGTTGATCTCTTGTCTTTGTAGTTAGATCTCCCTTTAATTCTTGCAATTTATGTTGTTTACTTTTATTTCCTTTTATGTGTTTGTTGAAATGCCTCTTCTAGATATAGTATAGATTTTGTTCCTCTTGGCCTAGGTAGAGTAATTAGT
>NC_029773.3:25540571-25554730 GCF_000817695.3 Arachis duranensis | reverse complement strand
CTAGTCTTTCCTTGGGAGTTGGCTAGGACTTGTGGCTCAAGTCAATTCATCCACTTGATTTTCCTTTATTTAGTAAGGGTTAACTGAGTGGTAGTAATGAACAATTCTCATCACAATTGAGGAGGATAACTAGGATAGGACTTCTAATTTTCATATCTTGCCAAGAGCCTTTTATAGTTGTTAGTTTACTTTCTTGTCATTTATCTTTCATGCCTCTTATCAAAACCCCAAAAATAACTCAACCAATAACAAAACACTTCATTACAATTCCTAGGGAGAACGACCCGAGGTTTGAATACTTTGGTTTATAAATTTAGGGTTTGTTTTAGTGACAAACAACTTTTTGTATGAAAGGATTATTGCTTGGTTTAGAAACTATACTTCGACGAGATTTTATTTGAGAAATTCTAAACTGTCAAAAATCCAATCATCAGCTCTCAAGGCCTCAACACCTCCAAGAACAGATTTTTCACCACCAAATCCCTTTTCAAGCTTTTCAATATCACTAATCGAGCTCCAAAATTCACACATACACAACCTAAGCCACAATCATCATACCCATACACAACATCTCAATACCCAAACATCATAAAACAACAAATTACACTAGGGTTGAGAATCTTACCACATCCAAGGTCCAAGGAGATAAGATTAACCTTCTCCTTCAAGAGAGTTGGGTCCTATAACATCAAAGAGCCCAAAATCTCAATATTTTTGCTCATGAAATTCGAAGAGCAAAACGTGGCTTACCTCAAGATTAATTGTATGGGTTTTGTAGAGCTCTCTGCGGTGAATGCGTGGCCGCAAACAGAGCGGCAATCGGAGCTCTAGATCAAAAGTTATGGTGGTTTGAAGATCAAGTGAGAGAAAGAACTTGAGAGAGTGTTCTTCCCTCCATGGCCTCCATTTCCAATGTGTGTGTGTGTTTAATAAGGAGAGAGAATGCTGAAAACTAGGGTTTTGGTTTAGTTATGTTGGGCCAAGGGCCCACTTTGGGTCCGGTTGGCCCGGTTTGGCCCGTTCGGTCCAATCTTGGTCCGAATTCTATAAAATTGGTACCGAAATTCTCGTCTCAATCTCCTCTATCACATTTAGCCATAAAAATCACATTTTGGGCTTTCTAGAATAAATTCTCATTTATGGGTTAATTAGCCGTTAATTAACTAGGTCTTACATTCTACCCACCTAATTGGGAATTTTGCCCACAAAATTCAAATGCAAATACCTGAGAATAAGTGCGGATAATTCGTTCGCATCTCCGACTCAAGTTTCCAAGTGTGTTCTTCAACACCGCCTCGACTCCATGCCACTTTGACTAATGAAACCTCTTTTTCACGCAACCGTTTGATACTAGTATCATCAATTCTGACTGGAGCCACTGGAAGCGTCAAATCTTCTCTTAACTGAATCGATTCAGGTTCTAACACATGGCTAGCATCAGGAGTGTACTTCCGAAGCTGCGACACGTGAAATACGTTCGTGCAGGTTCGAAAGATGAGGTGGAAGGGCCATCCGATACGCCACCGGTCCAATCCTCTCCAGGATTTGAAATGGACCAATGTATCGAGGATTCAACTTCTTTGCTTTAAACGTCCTACCTACTCCCGTGGTCGGAGTAACCTTAAGGAAGACATGGTCTCCTTCCTCAAATTCTAAGGGCTTTCGCCTCTGATCGGCGTAACTCTTTTGACAACTCTGCGCCACAAGCATCCTATCTCGGATTTTCTTGACTTGTTCCGTAGTCTCAACTATCATTTCCGGTCCCAACAAGCCCTTTTCTCCAGCTTCATACCAACATAGCAGAGATTGACATTTCCTCCCATACAAGGCCTCATACGGAGCCATTCCAATGCTCGCATGATAACTATTATTGTATGCAAACTCCACTAATGGCATATACCGATCCCAACTCGCCGGTTGGTCCAAAACACAAGCTCTCAACATATCCTCTAGTGTTTGGATTGTCCTCTCGGATTGACCATCTATTTGAGGATGGTAAGCCGTGCTCAAGCTTAATCGGGTTCCAAAAGCTTTCTGAAATGCACCCCAAAATCTTGAAGTGAAACGAGGATCTCTATCAGAGATTATAGTAGCAAGTACACCATGAAGTCTCACAATTTCCTTTATGTATAACCGTGCTAGCTCCTCAAGGGTGTAAGTCATCCGAATGGGTAAAAAGTGAGTTGACTTCGTCAGTCGGTCCACAATCACCCAAATAGCATCAAAACCAGCCCTAGTCCTTGGCAATCCTGACACAAAGTCCATTGCAATGCTTTCCCACTTCCATTGTGGAATCTCTAAAGGTTATAACATCCCGGAAGGTTTTTGATATTCAATATTTACCTTTTGACAAGTTAAGCACTTTGAACATATTCCGCTACATCATTCTTCATACCCGGCCACCAAAACATTGCCTTTAAATCATGGTACATCTTAGTACTTCCCGGGTGAATGGAGAATCCGCTTTTGTGTGCCTCCTTTAAGATATCTTGCCTCAAAGTGCCAACATCCGGCACAATGATCCTAACCTTGAACCTCTATAACCCATCCTTTTCTTCCGACACTCTCCACTGTTTCCCTTGCTCAATAGCCAGTAACACCTTCCATAACGATTCATCATTTTGATGAGCCTTTAGGAGTTCGGACTTAAAATCACTTGAGATTTCTAATCGGCTCAAACACAAAGTTCCGGATACTTCTCGAGCACCAATTTTCAGACTCTTGAATCCCTTGAGCAACTTCTCCTCTTGAAGCATCATCCAAGCCGCATATAACGACTTCCGACTTAACGCATCCGCCACTACGTTCACCTTTCCCGGATGGTAATTCAACTCAAAGTCGTAGTCTTTCAATAACTCCATCCACCTTCTCTGCCTCATATTAAGCTCTTTCTAATCAAAGAGGTACTTCAAGCTCTTATGATCAGAGAAAACTTGGAACTTAACCCCATAGAGGTAATGCCTCCACACCTTTAGCGCAAACACGACCGCAGCAAGCTCCAAGTCGTGCGTAGGATAATTAACTTCATGTGGCCTCAACTGCCGTGAGGCATACGCCACCACATTATGATGCTGCATCAGCACGCACCCTAAACCCTTTAATGAGGCATCACAGTACACCTCAAATAGCTCGTTCGGCTCAGGTAACACTAACACAGGTGCAGTGGTCAACTTTTTCTTCAATGTCTGAAAGCTCTCCTCGCATTCAGGAGTCCAAACAAACGGAGTGTCTTTGCGGGTTAACTTTGTCATTGGCAAAGCTATCTGTGAAAAGCCCTTGATAAACCTTCAGTAATAGCTAGCTAAGCCTAGAAAACTCCTTATCTCCGTTACAGTGGTTGGTTGCTTCCAATCCATCACAGCCTCCACCTTAGTTGGATCTACGGCTATTCCCTTCTTACTCACCACGTGGCCCAAAAACTTCACCTCACTCTTCCAAAACTCACACTTAGACAGTTTTGCATAGAGCTTCTTCTCCTTTAGAATCTGCAGCACGGTCCTCAAGTGTTTCGCATGCTCTTCCTCAGTTTTGGAATAAATTAGTATGTCGTCAATGAAGACAACAACAAATTTATCCAGAAACGGACGGAAAACTCTATTAATGTAATCCATGAATACTGCTGGAGCATTTGTCAACCCAAAAGACATTACAGTGTACTTGTAATGACCATATCGAGTCCTAAAAGCGGTCTTAGGGATATCCTCACCCCTCACTCTTATCTGGTGATAGCCGGATCGCAAATCGATCTTGGAGAAAACCCCAGCTCCTTGTAACTGATCCATGAGATCATCAATTCTCGGCAATGGGTACTTATTCTTTATTGTAACCTTGTTCAGCTGCCTGTAATCAACACAGAGCCGCATACTCCCATCTTTCTTCTTTACCAATAGCACTGTCACACCCCACGGAGAGACACTTGGTCGTATAAAATTCTTTCCCAACAAATCCTCTAACTGAGACTTTAGCTCGTTCATCTCTAACGGTGACATCCTATAAGGAGTGCTTGAGATTGGTCCCGCCCCGGGCACCAACTCAATAGCAAACTCAATCTCTCGGTTAGGTGGAAACTCATCAATATCATCGGGAAACACTTCCGGAAACTCACACACAACCGGAATCTGTTCCAACCTTTGATCATCACCCGAAACGCCCGCGGTTAACAACAGGATACCCTGACATTCGATCCCAGAACAGTTCACCATTATCGAATTCAAGTAATAATTATTCGTCACGACCGGCCCTTCTGTATCTTCCGGCATAAAGTACACCGACTTTGTAGAATAATCAAGCAGGACATGGTTCTTAGATAACCAGTCCAATCCCAAGATAAGATCAAGACCGATCATCGGCAAGCAGATTAAATTATGAATAAAATCACGCTGCTTGAATCTAAAGGAAACTTTCGGGCATCCTAGCCTAGTTACCATGGCTTCATGGGTAGCATTAATACTTTTAGGTCATAACCTAAGGTTACGATCTTCAATCCTAACTCATAGGCTTTTTCAAATGCAATTAATGAATGCGATGCTCCCGAATCAAATAAAGCATTTAAAGTTTGACCAGCCATTTCACAGTTACCTCGAATGAGTGTCTCAGATCCCTCAGCACCTATAGCTGAAGTGGTGAACACCCAACCAGTCTGTTGTGCCTTCCTAGCACCTTGTTTCTGCTTCTCCAGACAAGTTGCGGCTTTATGCCCCGCCTTTCCACAATTGTAGCACAAACCCCATCCGACCTTGCATGGTGCTCCCGGATGGTGACTCCCACATCTAGTACAAGCTTGATCATTCTCAGGCTGCTTCCCAAACTTCTTCCCTTGGGAGTTGGTGTTGTTGGGCCTCCTGAAAAAGCTCCCCCTCTTGAAAGGCGGACCTCTAGGTGCAAAGTTCTTCCCTTGGTTCTGTGGGAATGATCCTTTGTGACTCCCTTTCTCAGCGGTTGCCCTTTTCACACACTCTTCAGCAACCCTACACTTGTTTACCAACTTGGAGAAAATCATAATCTCCATTGGTCCTACTGAACTGAAGATATCACTCCAGAGTCCTCCTTCATACTTAACACACTTCCATTTCTCATATTCTACCGGAGTCCCTTGACACATACGAGAGAACCTGAACAGCTCTTCAAACTTGTTAGTATACTCAGATACGGACATAGTACCCTGCTTCAGCTGTAACAATTCAAGCTCCTTGGCCGTCCTAGCAGAAGTCGGAAAGTACTTCTTATAGAACTCCTCTTGAAAGACATTCCAGGTGATATAGTCATCACCCTGCTGCAGAAGACGTCGGATACCTTGCCACTAATGCGACGTTTCACCAGTGAGCATATAGGTAGCAAACTCGACACGCTGTCCTTCAAGTACCACTTGTTCTTGCAGTGCTCGCTCTATAGCCTGAAACCATGTATCAGCCTCAGTCAGGCTAGCAATTCCCTTGAACTTAGGTGGATTAACCTTCAAAAAGTTTTCCAGTGTCATTGGGCCCTAAACTCCACCTCCATCATTACCATGGTTGTTCATCTGTTGACCAAGAGCCTCAGCAGTGGCTTGCATAGCAGCAGCCATATTCTCCAACGCAGTCATAAAGTTCACCGGGTCATTAGGGTTATTCTCCGGCGCACGAGCATTCGTACGACCTCTCACACTAGCTCTACCGCGTCCACGAGGCGCCATCTAGTTCCTATACACACCAAACAATCGATATTAAGTTGATCAGTCTCAATATAGGAAGTCTAGTGCTTCAAAGTCCCAAATGCAAGCTCATGAATGTTTATGCCAATTATATCAAGCAGATATACTAATAGCACATAACATACACATAGAGAATGCACAGAAGCATAGTCAGTCCGTCCCTCAGGCTCTACAGGAACGAACTGCTCTAATACCATAATGTAACACCTACCATACAGAGTCTTATGCTTAAGTCATAATTCAGAGATGGCAAGGTATTACGACCTCTAAAATAAAAATTTAGTACGTATAGTAGTATGAATGATTGATTATAACTAGGAGCCTTTGTAAAAAAAAAGGGTAAACAAAAATCGAAACTCAAAAGCGCAACACTCCGATCGATAACGTAACGAACAAGGATAACCAACGCGAGATTATATATATACAAAGGAGTGTCAAAAACAGGAATATCAAGACTCAAAATCCGACTGCGAAGATAACCGGTCCGAGCAGAGCAATATATACATATGATAAAATAAGGAAAACCCCAAAGGAACCCCAAAGGGACACAAATACATAAAACCTATTCTCCAAAATCTCCCATAAGAGGAGTCACCACAGTTTGTATTATTCAATGGAGATAAAATTATCTAAGCAAAACATATAAACCAAAACGTAGCCCTGAGAATAAAGGATCTTCGCTAATCCAGAAGTCTCCAGCAGGACTCAACGAGAAACCTCACGTCCTACATCTGAAAACCACAAAATCCGCATGGGTGAGAACCAGAGGTCCCCAGCATGGTAACAGCTTCCACATATATAATACATAATAATAGAGGAAAGCCAAAGGCAATCCTAGAGCTTCCTCTAGATAATATCAAAGCTTATAAACAAGCTAAACCATATGTGGCGACTGACTAAAGGTTCTTCAGTCTAACTAATACTTCCCTTTCCAATTCCTTCAGACCTCCCATCCACCAGCAGGAGTATAATATAGCAAACACGGATATATCAAACAAGAAATATACAAATAGGAACAATTAAGGCATTTAGACAATTAGCAAGTAATATGCAGTCAAATAGGCAATCTCAAACAATTCATATAGTATGCATATGATGAATGCATGTCCCTAGTGGCTGATGATATCATATGTCGGTTATAGAGCCAACCCGACAAGTCCTGGTAGCTAACCATTGGACTGTCCCTCTGTCACGCATCCCCAACTCGAGTTATACTCATCATAAGCTTGATCATAATCATGATCTATATCCATCACCTTCACTGGTGAATATTTACGGGGGTGAGCTCATCTGGGTCTTTCACAGTGCCCGGCCACACTTATGACATAGGGTCAAAAGAGCTTCGAGTCTCAACCTGGAGCACGTGGTGGCTAGCCACTGCTTCCTCCCAGGGAAACTCTCATCTCCAACAGTGGAAGTGCAACATTCACAATTTATTCAACAGCATATATGCATTTATACTTAGCCATAATCATGGCTCTGCCGTAACACGGCATTAATCTAGCCATCCGACTCACAGTTAAATCCATAACCAACCATTTCATTAACAATCACGGCCCTTCGGCCCATGGCATAACAAGCACTTCCACCACCATCCTCCGCATCTCACATAATCATCTTTGATCCTTATTGATCATTCATTTTCCCCTTGCTTCACTCGCAAGTTACCACATCCCCTAGCTATTTTTCTAGTAGCTAGGCATATCATAATGATTTAAGACATAAGTGGTGAGATCGAAGGTTTAGAAGTACGAAATTTGGCTTTTAAAACTCAAACATCAACTTTGGGATGAAAACAGGGCCACGCGTACGTGCACTCCACATGCACGCGTGGATGGCCACCAAAACTCATCGATGCGTATGCACCATGCACGCTAACGCGTGGATTGAAAATTAGCCAATCGATGCGCACGCGTCCACCACGCATACGCGTGGGTGCTCTCGTGCCCCAGGCACAAAACTGACACAGTTTTGGCACAACTCTCTGGAAAATGGCTAGGCATTAGGTGCAGCACATTCGGCGCGCCCGCGCACATCACGCGCACGCGTGGATGGCGCTTTCTAGAGGAACGGCGCGTATGCGCCAAGTGCGCCTACGCGCGGGGGGTTATTCTGCTAAAAATTTTCTAAGTTAAAAACTGTAGAATTCACAGATTCAAACCCCAATCTTCCGACGGACATAACTTCCTCATTTTAAATCGTTTTCACCCGTTCTTCGAACGGCATGGACATCCCGGATCCAATTTCATTTCTAAATAGATTTGGCACAAAATAGAGATCCGTAGTCTAAGTTATGTCCCGTTAAAGTATGCCCAAAAACCATGTTTTTCATACAAAACCACAAAGTGCTATTTTCAAAACAAGTCATTTTCAACTCTTTTTAAAATCAATCAAAACATGCCAATTTCATCCCTTTCCTTTGAAATCAATCAAAATATGTCAAATTCAATATCAAGCCTCCTCAGCTCACACATTGACACGTTACCACAATTTACAAAATCACTATCCCATCATTTTAACACACTTCACCCAAGTGGCTCAAACTCAAACACATTGACATATCATATACTCTTTCTCATGCCAATTTTCAACAACACCAATTCCAATAAATCATCATTGTACACAATCAATGTCATACTCACCATTAACATAGTTCAACCCACAATTCAACCACAACCAATCATCAAGCATATATCACAACATGCATATTCCTCATACATCATACCATCAAGGCATCAATAATCATCGTCACATATATCACCACATCATATATATTAACCATTCAACAACACCAATAATTGAATGCCTATCTTAGGGCCTCTAGCCTAAGTATTTCCTACCACATTACATATTAGATATGAGAAACCGAGACCATACCTTAGCCGATTTCCCAAACTCAACCGGAGCACTTCAAAACCACTTTTCCTCAAGCTCTCAAGGCCTCAACACCTCCAAGAATAGATTTTTCACCACTAAATCCATTTTCAAGCTTTTCAATATCACTAATCGAGCTCCAAAATTCACACATACACAACCTAAGCCACAATCATCATACCCATACACAACATCTCAATACCCAAACATCATAAAATAACAAATTACACTAGAGTTGAGAATCTTACCACACCCAAGGTCCAAGGAGACAAGATTAACCTTCTCCTTCAAGAGAGTTGGTCCTATAACATCAAAGAGCCCAAAATCTCAATATTTTTACTCATGAAACTCGAAATCAAAGTTGGAAATTCGAAGAGCAAAACGTGGCTTACTCAAGATTAATTGTATGGGTTTTGTAGAGCTCTCTGCGGTGAACGCGTGGCCACAAACGGAGCGGCAATCGGAACTCTAGATCAAAAGTTATGGTGGTTTGAAGATCAAGTGAGAGAAAGAACTTGAGAGAGTGTTCTTCCCTCCATGGCCTCCATTTCCAATGTGTGAGTGTGTTTAATGAGGAGAGAGAATGCTGAAAACTAGGGTTTTGGTTTATTTATGTTGGGCCAAGGGCCCACTTTGGGTCCGGTTGGCCCGATTTGGCCCGTTCGGTCCAATCTTGGTCCGAATTCTATAAAATTGGTACCGAAATTCTCGTCTCAATCTCCTCTATCACATTTAGCCATAAAAATTATATTTTAGACTTTCTAGAATAAATTCTCATTTATCGGTTAATTAGCCGTTAATTAACCGGGTCTTACATGGGATTGTGAAGTATCTATGTAAATAAATAATGTAAAGAATTTATTGTTAAGTTTTATTTTCTATGTACATAAATAATGAAATATTAATGTTTATGAATTTTGAAATTATTAAATGTGTCAAATTTTAAAGTAAAATTTTAGTATATGACATTATTTTATGTACAGTGTTTCTTAGAAAAATAATTCTGATCAGGTATTCAATTTAACTGTGCATACTACTCATTTTATTATTATTTATTTTTGAAGAGAATGGCAAGGATATGTAATGAAGATGTATGCCTTGCGGATAGTGCAAGTTCGCACATTATTCTCAAAAGTGATATATATTTTACCTATCTTGTGCCAAAAGAGGAATATGTTAATACTATTATTGGCTCAAACAATGTGATAGAAGGCTCCGGAAGAGCTATAATTTTGTTTCCTGGAGGAACAAAATTTATAATAAATAATGCACTGTTATCTACCAAGTCTCTGAGGAACTTGTTGAGTTTCAAAGATATTCGCCGAAATGGATATCATGTTGAGACGACGAATGAGGGAAATCATGAGTATTTATGTATCACAACTCATGATTCAAATAAGAAAGTTATATTAGAAAAATTATCCTCACTTTCATCCGGGTTGTATTATACCAAGATTAGTGCAATTGAATCACATGCCATTGTAAACCAGAAGTTTACTAGCTCAAATGAGTTCATAACTTGGCACGACCGATTGGGTCATTCGGGAACAACCATGATGAGGAGAATTATTGAAAACTCTCATGGACATTCACTAAAGAATCAAAAGATTCCTAAAACTAGTGAATTTTGTTGTGCTGCATGTTCTCAAGGAAAGTTAATTTTAAGGCCATCACCAGTAAAGATTGGATTTGAGTCCCCTGAATTCCTAGAAAGGATTCAAGGTGATATATGTGGACCTATTCATCCACCATGTGGATCTTTTAGATATTTTATGGTCATAATAGACGCATCTTCGAGATGGTCACATGTGTACTTATTATCTTCTCGCAACCTGGCGTTTGCGAGATTATTGGCTCAAATTATTCGATCAAAAACACAATTTCCAGAAAATCCAATCAAAGCAATTCGTCTTGATAATGCTGGTGAATTTACTTCCCAAGCTTTTGATACTTATTGTATGGCTAATGGTATAAATGTTGAACATCCAGTAGCTCATGTTCACACACAAAATGAGTTAGCAGAATCACTTATTAAACGCCTCTAATTAATTGCTAGACCCTTACTTATGAGAACAAATCTCCCAACTTCGGTTTAGGGGCATGCTATTTTACATGCCGCAGCACTTATTCGTTTGAGGCCAACGAGTTACCATCATTTCTCTCCTATGCAATTAGCTTTTGGCCAGAGCCAAATGTTTCCCATTTAAGAATATTTGGGTGTGCGATATATGTTCCCATTGCACCACCTAATCGCACCAAAATGGGACCCCAAAGAAAATTGGGAATATATGTTGGATATGATTCTCCCTCTATAGTGAGGTATCTTGAGATACAAACTGGAGATGTATTTAAAGCGCAATTTGTGGATTGTCATTTTGATGAACCAAAATTTCCAACATTAGGGGGAGAGAAGAAGCTTCCTGAAAAGGAACTTAATTGGAATGTGTCATCGTTAATGCATTTAGATCCTCGATCAGGGCAATGTGAACTAGAAGTTCAAAAGATTATACATTTGCAAAGAATAGCAAATGAATTGTCTGATGCATTTTCTGATACAAAGAGGATAACCAAATCTTATATACCAGTGGAAAATGCTCCAATTCGAATTGATGTCCCAGTAGGACAAGTAGCCACTGAAGCAAATTCACGCCAGAAGCGTGGCAGGGCGGAAAATGCCCCAATTCGAATTGATGTCCCAGTAGGACAAGTAGCCACTGAAGAAAATTCACGCCAGAAGCGTGGCAGGGCGGAAAATGCCCCAATTCGAATTGATGTCCCAGTAGGACAAATAGCCACGGAAGCAAATACACGCCAGAAGCGTGGCAGGCCTGTAATGCATGAAAATAAGGATCTTGAGCCAAGATCTGTCGAAGAATGTCGACTAAGGAATGATTGGTCAAAATGGAAAGAAGTCATGAAGGCTGAGTTAGACTCGCTTGCAAAACGTGAAGTCTTTGGACCTGTAGTCCGTACACCAGAAGATATAAAACCTGTTGGATACCGATGGGTATTTGTGAGAAAACGAAATGAGAAAAATGAAGTTGTGCGCTACAAAGCTCGACTTGTAGCACAAGGTTTTTCACAAAGGCCTGGTATAGATTACAAAGAAACGTATGCCCCTGTAGTGGATGCGATAACATTGCGTTATTTGGTCAGTTTATCTGCATATCATAAACTGCATATGCATTTAATGGATGTGGTAACAGCCTATTTATACGGCTCATTAGATCGGGATATCTATATGAAAGTTCCTGAAGGACTGAAGATATCTAAACCATCCAATGAATATTCGCAAGGGTCATACTCAGTCAAATTGCAAATATCTTTATATGGTCTAAAGCAATCTGGACGAATGTGGTATAATCGTCTTACTCAGTATCTGGCCAAAAATGGATTTAAGAATGATGATATCTGCCCATGTGTTTTCATAAAAAAAACTACATCTGGGTTCATTATAATTGCTGTGTACGTTGATGATTTAAATATCATTGAGACTCCTGAAGAGATTCCAACAATTATAAAAACTCTAAAAGAAGAGTTTGAGATGAAAGATCTTGGAAGAACTAAATTTTGCCTCGGCCTGCAGATCGAGCATATAAAAAATGGGATCTTTATTCATCAAACAATATACACAGAGAAGATCTTGAAGAGATTTTATATGGATAAGTCACATCCATTAAGTACCCCAATGATCGTAAGATCTTTGGATGTGAAAAAGGATCAATTCGTCCTAAAAAAGAAAATGAAGATATCCTTGGTCCTGAAGTACCATATCTTAGTGCATTAGAGCACTAATGTATCTTGCTAATAATACGCGACCTGACATATCATTCGCGGTAAATTTACTAGCAAGGTATAGTTCCTCTCCAACCAGAAGACATTGGAGTGGAATCAAACAAATTTTTCGATATCTTCATGGAACGGTTGATATGGGATTGTTTTATCCCTTTGGATCCTAGTCAAACCTAGTTGGCTATGCAGATGCTGGATACTTGTCTGATCCACATAAAGGGAGATCTCAAACAGGATACCTGTTCACATATGGTGATACAGCTATATCATGGAGGTCCACGAAACAGATGATAGCAGCAACCTCCTCTAATCATGCTGAAATCTTGGCAATTCATGAAGCTAGTCGCGAGTGTTTTTGGCTGAGGAGTCTGATTCAATATATTCTGTCATCATGTGGACTGATTGATCATAAGATAGCTCCAACTGTCCTGTTTGAAGATAATACAGTATGCATTGCTCAACTTAAGGGTGGATACATCAAAGGTGATAGAACAAAGCATATTTCTCCCAAATTCTTCTTCACTCATGATCTTCAAAATCAAGGGACAATTGATGTCCAATAGATCCGCTCAAGTGACAATCTGGCAATTTTATTTACAAAGTCACTCCCAAAATCCTCCTTTGAAAGATTGGTACATGAGATTGGGATGCGCCGATTTCGAGACATTAAATGATGTCGGCAAGAGGGGGAGACTGTACTCTTTTTTCCTTGGTCAAGTTTTTTCTTCCTATTGGGTTTTTCTTGACAAGGTTTTTAATGAGGCAGTCCCCATCACTAAAGGATTTTGTACTCTTTTTCCTTCACTAAAGTTTTTCCCACTGGGTTTTCTTTAGTAAAGTTTTAATGAGGCATAATCCTAAAATGGTCATCTAAGGGGGAGTGTTGTGATAAGTCCAAAAGGACGTGGATGCCCATTTTCCCTATGAGAAATGAAGCTCCCAAGCCAAAATGATAATAAATGGAGCTTTGAATATTTAACCTTATGTATCTATAAAAGGAGGTTAAGCCTCCGTCAATTTTACACACAACAACAACTGAATATTATTCTCTCTCCCTTTATACACATAGCAATAATAAAAGCAAATGTTATTCTCTCTCTCTTTACTTTTTATACTCCTTTCTATCTTTATATATATATTTATACAATTCTCTCTCTCTTTACTTTTTATACTCCTTTCTATCTTTGTATATCTACTACTTGTATAATTGGCGTGGCTCATTACCCCACGTGTCATTCTCTCAATTAACCAGAATAAAAAAAAAGAGGGAACGGGGGTATTGTAAACACGTTACATTACATTCTGCCTTCTAATCTTCTCCCCCTGTCCGTGCGTTTTGATGTGTGGAAAACGATCCAACACAAAACTCACCGGCAAGTGTACCGGGTCGCATCAAGTAATAATAACTCACATGAGTGAGGTCGATCCCACAGGGATTGAAGGATTGAGCAATTTTAGTTTAGTGGTTGATTTAGTCAAGCGAATCAAGTTTTGGTTGAGTGGGTTGTATTTAACAGAAGATAAATTGCTTGAAATGAAAAGGGAGAGGGGAAATTGCAGTAAATTAAAGAACAGGAAAGTAAAATAGACTGAATCTTAAAGAACAAGAAATTAAATGACTGAAACTTAAAGTGCAAGAAATATAAATTGCAGTAACTTAAATGACAAGAAATGTAAATTGCTTAAATGTAAAAGGGATTTGAGGACTGGGATTGCAGAATCTAAACAAAGAGAAAGTAAATTGCAACAATTAATAAAGCAGAAATTAAATTGGGAGTAATGAGAACTCAAACAGAAATTGAAA
>NC_029773.3:25537224-25538174 GCF_000817695.3 Arachis duranensis | reverse complement strand
TTTTGGTGGAACACCAAACTTAGAATCCTCCATTCTCCCTTAAATTGTTTTGGTGTGCAACACCAAACTTAGCTCCTTGCAATCCATACCAATTATTCAACATTTTTATTGACAAAGTTATGAAAGAAAACTACCTCAGGTTGGGTTGCCTCCCAACAAGCGCTCTTTTATTGTCACTAGCTTGACATCTTCTGTTCTGCTGATCGTGGAGGTTGAAAATCATAGTGCCTCAGCTTTTCTCCTCTTACTGTGGACTTCCTTCCAGTCTCCTCTTTGATGATCTCTAGGTGTTCAAGTGAAAGGATCCGGTTCACAGTATAGCACTCAGATGATTGTGGAGACACCTTCATTGGTTGGGTGTTTAACATCACTTTATCCCCTGGTGAGAAGCCTTCAGTGGGAGTTTTCTTATTTCTCCACCCTTTTGGCCTCTTCTTCTTTTCTTCTAATAATTCATGCCTTGGTGGTTCTTTATCTGGAGTGTTGAGGCTCCCATCTGGGGGTTTTGGATCTAGTTCCTCCTTGATTTCTTTGGTCTGTTGCACCATCTCTACTTCTTTGAAGCATGGATTTGGAAGTCTTGGAGTTAACTCATTGAATGCCTCTTTCAAGTTATGATCCCTGCCTTTATCCTCTGTACAATCTTCTTCTTGAGTGGGTTCATGCAGGGTTTTAAAAACATGGAATGCTAGGTGCTCATCATGCACTCTCAACAATAATTCCTCTTTTTCAACATCTATCAATGCTCTGCCTGTAGCCAGGAAAGGCCTCCCCAGAATGATGGGATTGTTAGGGTCCTCCTCCATATCCAGGATGATAAAATCAGCTGGGAGAAGGAATTTCCCCACCTTTACCAGTACATTCTCTACAACTCCAAGTGCTTGCTGGATGGATTTGTCAGCCATTTGCAGGAGTATTCGTGTGGATTTCAGCTCACAAATTCGGAGTTT
>NC_029773.3:25535275-25535660 GCF_000817695.3 Arachis duranensis | reverse complement strand
CCTTCAGAGAGAATGGAAACAGCAGTAGCTTGTAGATGTCTGGATGCATACCACTTGTTTTGACAGTTTCACAAATCCTGAGGAAGATGGATAAGTGTTGGTTTGGATCTTCAAGTGGACTTCCTCCATAGGAGCAATTGTTCTGCACCAGAGTGATAAGTTGAGGCTTCAACTCAAAATTATTTGCATGAACATTGGGAGTGAGTATGCTATCCCGCAGTTTCTTGCATTGGAGATAGTGTAAGAGGCCAACACCCTTCTTGCAGGCTGGGTATTGTTGCTCACTCCCTCTTCACGCACCTCCGCCTCCATGACTTGCAAGAATCACAAACAAACCAAATGAAACATGGACATTCTAATGCTAGAATGTGGTTAGAGGGTTAGG
>NC_029773.3:25528877-25534209 GCF_000817695.3 Arachis duranensis | reverse complement strand
TGGTGCGCCAGATGCTGCCAGGAACGTGCCATGGTGCGCCAGATTTGCTTCTTGGTGCGCCACACACAAGATGCTGCCCTGCCCGTGCAGAGGGCAGGGCAATGTTCCCTCTTTCACGTCCCGTGTTCGAAACACGGCAGAAGCACACGCTCATCATTTTTCTTGGTTTCCTGGCACGGCAATCAACCTTAAGTCCTAGCTTCCTCATGGTTCCTTGTTCGATCCTTGTGGCATGCATCATAGGCATTTTTGTTTTGATTTCTTTCCTTGGAGAGCCCGATACTGCCCTTGTGGAGGACAGGGCAAGGTTCTCTTCTTCTTGGTTCCAAGGCACCATTTTGTGCTCTGCCCTTGTAGTGGGCAGGGCAGAGTTACCTTCCTTGGTTGGTTCCTTTATGTTGCCCTCCTAGAGGGCAGTCTGCCCTTGTGGAGGGCAATGTTTGCCTCCCCCTTGCATGCGGCACGCTTTCTATCACTTTGGCCACGCTTTCCTGGCACGCTTCCTATTGCTTTGGCCACGCTTTCCTTTCCTTGGGCTACACTTCTTAGGCCACGCTTTTCCTTTTCTTTTCTTTTCTTCACCTATAATAAACCAAAACAACCACTCCAAGTATCACTAAATTTAAGAGGCTTATAAATCAATTAAAATTCAATTAAAATTAGCTCAAACCTCATGGATTGACATTAATTTCATGGTGGTTGCTTGATTTAAAGAAGTTATGCATTTTCACTCCAAATCACTTACTTAGGATACAAGAAAGTGCATAAATGCTAACAAAACAAGTGAAATTAGCTTGAAAAATGGGTATATGATGACTTGTCATCACGTTTCACTTCAACCCGTCCCCTTCTCTTTCTCCTTGAAAACCCTAAATTCCATCCTCCTCTTCGTTCTTTCCTCGATGACCCACTCTATTCTTGTGGTCGATATCATCGCTGGCTATTGACGCTTCGTTTGCCTCTCTCACCGAGTAGTTTGATACCCCAGTTCCCGAAGAACATCTCTCTGAACCCCGATTTGAAAACTCTAACCAACCGAGGTAGGCGGATTATTCGTCTGGGAGAACGGTTCTGGCATTGGCGGCAGTGATGGTGAGTTTCAGCCAGGGAGATGCTCGCGATGATGATCCACTACGATCTCTGTTGTGGGCTTAATACGCTCAGGGAAGTGAACAGCTTTGGTAATTCATGTTCGGTTGAGATCTCAACCATCGCTGTCCTCGTGGAGGTATTCTGCTGATCTCATTGTTTGTCTGGTGCTGTATGTTTAAAGTCGGTGATTTAGGGTTTCCTTTGTGGGTTGGTGGTCTTTGATTTGGGGTTTGGCCAAGGAGGGTTCAGCTGTAACTCTCTGTCGCCATCCCACTCTCTACGTGAAACCTTAACTGGTGAAGGAGCTTTGTCTCTCTCATACTCCCAAACCCCATCTCTTCAACCCTGTTTTCCAACTTCTAATTCGTATTTCTCTTTAATCTTGGCCAGTTTCTTCGTTGTTGGAACCAGAAAAACAGAGGTATTCACAAACAGAACCTGATCGAAAGGGCTGTGTGAAGCCCTTAAGAATCATATGTTTATAGCTATTTTTATAATATATTCTGTTGTATTCTAATTCATCTTGATTAGTTGGTTATATGTAAAAAAATATTCCTTCCCTATTTCCAATGTGCTCAAAGCCTACACCCGCCTCCAAAAAGTCGCGAAATAACCCTTCGTTACATATTTCCTTCATTTCTTTATTCGAATTTTTATCACATTGAATTCATTTTTTGATGTGTTACAGTGCATTGAGTTGGTTTATCAGGTTGGAATATGTGGAGAGCATGGTGGGAGCCATCTTCTATTGCATTCTTTGCTCAAATTGGTCTTGATTATGTCTCATACTCTCCTTTTAGGTTAGATTTTTAGCTTACATATAAGTTAGAGTTTTAAATGTTCAACTATTAAACTCAAATTTGAAGACTCTTGCAGGTTCTAATTGAAAGGCTTGCATACACCTCAAGTTGTAGTTTAGGAAATTTGTTAATCTGGTGTAAGAGGGATGAATGACTAGCTTCCGGTTCTTTTACTGCTCTATTGTTACAGCTCCTTTTAGTCCTTAATTGCTTTGTTACATTCTTGCTTTCAGTCATTTCTGTTTTATGTGAGCATTTGTTGTGGAGCTTCTGTTCACTATGTTTTTTGTATTTTTTTAAGTGCTTTTATTACTTTATAGTTTTTGTTACAAATTGATGCTGAAAGCTTGCAAAGAATTTGGCCTAATTTTACTATATTCAAGTATTGTTAGTTAAGTTGGATCAGATAATTAGTGATATTCTGGATTCTGGATTCTATTTTTTCAAATAATTTTCTGGCTTTATTTACAAAATGCGAATTTAAATTTGGCTTTATTAACAAACTTACGGTGGTTTCTTTTTATTTGGTCAATTTAGACTTCAACTCTAAATCTAATAACTTATTCTTCATTCATATGTGTCTATATTTTAGGTTGTTGTCTACGCTGCTATGGGCTTCAATTTAGATCTTTCTTTGTGGTTTCTAATTGAAATGATTGGTTGTTATTCTTGGTCTAATATAAGATAAGGTTATCAACACTCATAGGTAGGAAGCTTATTGGGAGGCTCCTCAAAATCTTTTCTTACCATGGTACACTATAAACCCGACAACAATATAAGAAAACAGAGGAAAAAAGAATTCGTACCCCTTTTACTTTTTCCCCACCGTTCTTATGTATGTGTTCTATTATGTTGTCTAAGTTGTGTGTTCTTACTGTTTGTATAAGTTTTTTGGAATTATCCCTTAATAGTTCATTTATTTTACATATCTTGTGGAGATTTTTTAAGTTTAGATTTATATATTTGATCATTCCTCCAGTATATCAAGTGACTTTTGCAAATAAGTTGAGCTTATCTTTTATCATACAATCCTAATCTTACCATAACTTGATCTATTATCGTGTTTTGCAGTTGCTCAATGTTTCAAATCCTGCTGTTCTTGACATTCCTGTTTGTGCATTGGGGGTGGATATTGGAATTATATATTATTATATAGATTGCCTAAAAACTAGGTAATACCATTATAAAAACAAGTTTGTTAGGTACTCATAAAGATTTTTTATGCCTTTGAATGATTAATTTAAATTTTTAATTTAGTCAAAAGAAAAATACTGCAAGAGCATTATGTTATTCTTTTGCATGTCGTCAGATAGGTATATCCATGATGAGGAAGGAAGTTGAGAACGATGAGTCTGTAAAAGTAATTCGTTTCCGTTGCCACTTTCATATATTCTGTTTAACTCAAAACAAATAAACAAAGGCCATGCTTTTATATCAGCTGGATTTGATTTGAAGAAAATGATTTAGGTTTGGAAATATTTGACAATTTTCTGTGGTCAATTATTTGAGCTGGAACTAACATGCGGACTTAAGAAATTTTTGTTTAAAGGTTTTTGTTCTGATTTTTTGCAGAAATCTTCATCTCTTAGAAAAATACCAGTGGTATCTTTTGGCCGTGATCTTCAACTTCCTGTACATGGAAAAAGAAATTCAAAAAATATAGTCATATTGAATAAGCATACAAATTAGAAGTTTTTAACAATTGTTGTATTTGTGGGTAGGACACTATTAGGATTTCATTATTAGAAATTCAGAAAACGGGTAAAATTATAAAGAACTTTATTCATATTTTTAGAGTTTTAGAAATATACTAACATGTTACCAATGAGATGTTATTCATAAGAAATCTTATTTGAATGATTTCTACTCATTACAATATTGTGCAGTTAGTTGGAGATGATCTCTTAATGACTAATGCAAAACGCATTGAGAGAGCAGTACTAGAGTATGCATGTAATGCTCTTTTTCTTAAGGTAAGTGATTTAAATGGACTTTGATGGGTTCTTTTGTTTAGTTCAAAATTGTTCTCACTTTTTCTTCATAAAATTAATCATATTTCGTTAATAGAGATGTTTGGATATCCAGAGTTTGAAAAAAGTTGCTTTTTTATACAATACATTAGAAGATAGAGTTTACAAGTTTTTTACCCATATTAAAAAACTGTTGCATGAGCTATTTTTGATAAATTAATTTTTTTAATTGCTATTTTGCTATTTTTTATTGCTGTTCTTCCTCTGCCATGGATTTCTATAGTATTTTACTTATGCATTTTGTTTTTGTCAATCTTTAAACGTGCATAAATTTAATTTAATTTTTACGATAATTATAAATACAGAGCAAAGTCCAAAAACGGCCAATTAGACAGAACCCAGAAGTTACTCTTTCCTGTGATGTACGCTGTAAGATTGTAGGAAGAAGTAAAGAACCCAATGTCTAGATAAGCAATGAACAAACCACTGCGGCTGCAACGCTTTCCTTCATTCAAACTTCAATTTCATGGTAATAGCTACTACCTCTGTTGATAAGTTTACTTTTTAATTGATTTTTTGATACTTTTTCTTTTTGTTCTTCCATTGCCGTTAAAAATCACGACATAGAAGCGCAAGTATGAACTTACTGTTTTGTTAAATTTACATATAATCTTTGATGCAATTTCTGATCTTCCTATAAGTTTGTGACTTAAAAAAATATATATTAAAAGGAGATTAGAACATGAAATTAAGAAAGAAAACAAAGCTCAAATAGATTGACCTTTGTTGTTTTTTTTTCTTTTCTTTATTCTCCATTGACCTTAATTTTATCAAGTTGGTGCACGAATTTGTGATTCGCACAACTAACCAGCAAGTGCACTGGGTCGTCCAAGTAATACCTTACGTGAGTAAGGGTCGATCCCACGGAGATTATTGGTTTGAAGCAATCAATGTTTATTTTATTAATCTTAGTCAGGAGGTCAATAAGGTTATTTGGATTTAATTTTGAGAAGTCAAAGTATTTAAAATTGTAAGAAAAATAAGAGAGAATAATAGCGTTACTTGTTATGCAGTAATGAGAAATATGTTGGAGTTTTGGAGATGCTTTGTCCTCTGAATTCCTGCAATGTAATATTTAACTCAATCAGACAAGGTTTAGACTTTCCGGATTCTCATGAATGCCGCCATCAATCCGGCTTATACCACGAAGATTCTGTTGGGGAATCTGAGAGAAGTTCATTCAGTCTGATGTAGAACGGAGGTGTTTGTCAGACACACGTTCATAGATTGAGGGAGGTGATGAGTGTCACGGATCATCACCTCTTTCACAGTTAAGCACGAATAAACATCTTAGATCGGACCATACACACGTTTGAGTGAAATAGAAACAATTGCATTAATTCATCGAGACGCCGCAGAGCTCCTCACCCCCAACAATGGAGTTTAGAGACTCATGCCATCAAAAGTATG
>NC_029773.3:25479986-25508047 GCF_000817695.3 Arachis duranensis | reverse complement strand
CAGGTTATGACGTGTTTTGGGCGTTCAACTCCGGATCATGACGTTTTTCTGGCGTTTAACTCCAGACAGCAGCATGAACTTGGCGTTCAACACCAAGTTACGTCGTCTATCTTCGCGCAAAGTATGGACTATTATATATTGCTGGAAAGCCCTGGATGTCTACTTTCCAACGCCGTTGAGAGCGCGCCAATTGGACTCCTGTAGCTCCAGAAAATCCATTTCGAGTGCAGGGAGGTCAGGATCCAACAGCATCAGCAGTCCTTTTTCAGCCTAACTCAGATTTTTGCTCAGCTCCCTCAATTTCAGCCAGAAAATACCTGAAATCACAGAAAAATACACAAGCTCATAGTAAAGTCCAGAAATATGATTTTTGCCTAAAAACTAATAATATTCTCCTAAAAACTAATTAAAACCTGCTAAAATCTACATGAAATTACCCCCAAAAAGCATATAAAATATCCGCTCATCACAAGTCTATAGAGAGAGATACATGCAGTACCAGTCTTATAATAGTGATAATTGCTATGGTGACCAAAAGTTAATGTATTTAGAGGGTGCAATTGTATTCACTGGTTTATTGTTTTTTTTTCTGGTTTTCTGATTTTATGGTATTTTATCTTCTTGATTATTTACTTTCTAAATACATATTTTGTTTACCTCTTATGAAATAAAATTAGTAAGAAACTTATGGTTATTTGTTTCTCTCTTTTATTTATTTCTTTTTCCTTGTCTGAATCTTTTTTTCCCTTCTATTTTCTTGGGTGTTGAACTAAATAATTAATAAGTGTTGTTGTTTTGTCTTTTTTTTTCACCATTTGTTTCACATTGGAGCTATTTATCTCTTATATTTCTAACTGTTAAATTATGTCTTTTTATGCATTCAATTTTGAAAAACTATTCTGTTAAAACAGTGGAAAGTTCTTTAAAAATCTGTATGGTGTAATTTCAACCGCTGGGTTCCTTTATTTTATTCTGTTGTTTCTCTGATCTTTTGGTTTTTATCTTCTTGGGTACTTATTTTATCAATGCATATTTTGTTTCCCTCTATTCTGACGTGTTACGAGTGATAGGCGTGATGGATGACGGTTTGCTTTTGATGGTCCGCACTGGTTTTGTAGTGGCGGCGGTGCCACTGCTAGGTATAACTCTTAATTCATATTACTTTTATTTTTTGTTATTTTTCATTTTATTTTTCACCTCTATGCCTTATTATTTATATATAGGCGTGCATCATGATTTTTATTTGGAACCTGTTTAAAATACTCTCTCACCTTTTAGGAGGTCTTAGTATTTCTCTTTTTTTTTTTAAATAGGCCAATAAGATTATAATAGATTAAGTCTTTTAAGCTATTGTAGAGCTAATGAAAATTAAATGTGATTATTATGCTAAAATTATGTCATTTAAATATTTTCTTTGGTTTAGAGAATGTATCCATTCTTGCTGTGAAGAAAACAAAAGAAGTTTACTGAATGAGAAAAATAGTAGACTTATATTAAGAATTGTTGGATATTAAGATTGTTTTTCTAATTTCCTTTTGTTGTCACGCAAAGGTACGAGATTGAAACCATTCTTTAGATCTCATCATATGTTGTTACTAGGATTTAGAATGTTGATTTATATAATTGGTTGATAGATATTTAGCATTGCATAAGGGATCAATTCATGTTACTACTTTGTATTGTAATTATGTCAATGTACTACTCATTTGATCAGAAAATGTCCATTGATTTGGGAAAAAAGAGATTTCTGAATTTTTTCTCATCTCATTAAACACCATAAAACGGAATATGGTATTCTTACTGAGTGTGCTAATATAAGTTATGTTACGTATTTTTCACATGCCATTACCAAATAGGCAAAAGATAAAATTTATGGGGAGAAGGTAAGGTACATTATTTAGTTGTTCAAATAAATAAATTCTGTTCTGTGTTGATCACATGCCATTTAGTTGTTTGAATTGGGTAGTACTTATTTAGTCACATGACATGCTTTCAAATTAAAGGCAATTCCTAACCAAATACATACCATGAATGCCTTTAAGCTAAGGGATGTTATTGCAATTGAGTTAAAGAACTGAAATTTTATTTTGTTCGTTTTGATTTTTCATTCGTCTTTTGGAGGTTATTTGTGGAGCTGAAAATACTAAAATATCTTCAATTACATGACGAGCTTCCAAATTTTTTAATTTTATATTCTTTCCATTCCAAGATCTCAGATTTTTTTTGTTCTTTGTTCTCCAGATATTTTTTTGTTCTTTGTTCTCAGTCTTGGTGTATTATTTGGAGCTTTTATTTTTTTTTCGTCTTCTTCATTTCTTTATTTAATTATACCTGATTCTATGTGAATGATTTTTTTATACTAAGCATCTTCACTGTATTGTTATCTGTCTCGAGAGCTTTTCATTTCATTTTCTCCTTATACTATGCATCTTGACTGTTATTTTTCATTGGTTGGCAAGTATTCTGTTGTGGACTTGTGGTAACTACTTCATCACTTGAAATTATTTGTATATATTTTTAGTAGGTAGAATGATTCAGTTAGAGACGAGTTAATAAATGCAGCGGCATATGGGGAGCAAATTGATAGGATTGCCAACTTATTGATTCTTTGGTTTGTGAATGTAGCTTTGGAGCTTAATTTGTTAAATATTTTTACATGAATCTCCCATTTTTTTCTTTCCTGCTTCTTCTCCAAGTAATGCAGTAAAAATGTTTGTGAAAGTGGATCTGTTAGGGTCAGTGAATTTCATTTAAAAATGCAGTGGTGGTGAAAAAAAATCTAAAGTTGTTTCACAACTATAGGACTTATTTTAATTTAAAAAATTACTAAGGTTTATAAACTAGGAAAGGATATGCTGTCTTTCAGAATTTTAAAATCACAAATTAGTCATTTTATACAAAATTCATGCATATAAAGGGGAGGACTAATATGCTGGCTTTTATTTGATATTTTCTATTTCTTTATGGTTATTTCTTTGTTATTTTTTGTGGGCCTTACTCTCTTTTGTTTAGTTCTTCCTCTCTTGATTGAATCTTTTATTTTTTTTAGTTTTTTATTTCTATTGGGGTAAATAATCGGTTTGTTATTTCTACATGATGTCCATGTTGATTTTATAGGTATCAAACATTTTTTTTTATTTTTGTTCTGAAAGTTTGGACAGAAAAGATTTGAGAGTGAAATTTTGCTTTGTGCCTTTCTTATTTTTTTCATATTAAAATTATTTGTTTTTAGTAACCAGATTTTATTTGTATAAAATTAGTAAGGATTTGAGGTCCATATTGATTTGACAAGTATCATGAACATTTGATTTCATTTTTCTTTCTTTGAAATTTTGCACACACGAATTGAGAGTCAATTTTAATTTTTTGAGTTTTTTTTTTTAATTCTGATTAACGCTACATGTCGTAGGTTAGTAGCCATATTTGATTAGTATAATAAGCGCTGCTGTTGTGAATGTGGTAACTGACATACGCTTATATACATAATTGTACACCACTTGAGTTTTACTTGGATAGTTGGATGCTATTTATATACTTTTTGTTCCTGACTCACCTGTTCTTTAATTGTGGTGCAGCTCTTGGCTTGGGAGAAAAGGCTTTTTGGGCAAGTAAGTTATACTACTACTTGCTTATTTTTATATAAAATTTAAGGCGTTAAATATTTATATTTGGGTGTCTCGTGCAGTCGTGCTATTTGGTGATGTTTGTGTATTGTCAGGTTTGCTGGGACTAAGAAAAGAATGAGTGTCTTCAAAGGCAATGGGAAAGATGGAAAGTGAAAAGGTGTCAAAAGACCCTAATAAACCAAAGAAGCAACTGAGTGGTTTCTTCGTTTAGTCCAAAAGGGTAAATCATTCTTCAGTCTTTACTTTTTTTTTTCACTATAGCATGCTAATTCTGAATGCATCTTGCTGGTTGTCTTGTGCTTTATTGTGCATGATGCATCTAGCTTTGATTCTTTTAATTAAAAAAATTACCAAGGTTTAAAAACTAAGAAAGGATAAGCTGTTTTTCAGAATTTTAAAATCACAAATTAGTCATTTTGTACAGAATTCATGCATACACAAGGGAGGACTAATATCTCAGCCTTTATTTGATATCTTATGTATCTTTAAGGTTATTTCTGTGTTATTTTTTGTGGACCTTATTCTGTTTTGTTTACTTTTTCATTTCTTTATTGAATGATCTATTTTTTTGTTTTCTCTTTCTGCGGGGTAAATATTTGAAATTGTTATTAATGAGTTCCATGTTGATTTTATAAGTATCATAAATACTTTTCTTTTTCTGATTTTTTCAGTGAAAGGAATTCATACTTAGATTTATATTTTTGCCTTTTTATTTTTTTTCTTCTAACTAAAATTTTATTTTTTAACTTAGTAACCGAATTTCATTTATATAATTAACACTGTTGTTGTGAATTTTATAATATGTTGGCTTTTATTTGATATCTTCTCTCTCTATAGGGTTATTTCTTTGTTTTTTTTTTTTGTGTTGGTCTTACTCTCTCTTGTTTATTTTTTTTATTTCTTGATTGAATGATCCGTTTTCTTATTTTCTGTTTCTGTGGGATTAAATGCTCGGGATTGTTAATATATGAGCTCCAGGTTGGTTTTATAAGTATCATGAACATTTTTTTATTTTTTTTATTGAAAAGAATTTATAGTTAGATTTAGATTTTTGCCTTTTTATTTTTTTTCTTCTAATAAGGATTGTTATTTGTATGAAGTCCATATTGATTTTACAATTATCATCAACATTTTGGCCATTTTTCTTCTTTTGAAATTTTGTACACAAAGGAATTGAGAGTCAAATATAGTTTTCTTTCCTTTATTTTTTTAATTCTAATTAATGCTGATTATGTTTTTTTGTGTGTTTTTTAATGTTTATTTTTAGAGAACTTTTGAAATATTTTTACAAGTGATACATTTTTATACATTTAATTGCAAAAAGTTTCTGTGTTAAAAAAGTAGAATATTCTATATTTCGTTGCCGTATTTTTTAAAATCAAATTAGTAAGAAGGTTATTCTTATATGTTACTCTCTTTTGTTTATTTCTTTAATTCTTGATTGAATCTTTCATGTTTTTGTTTTCTATTTCTGTGGGAGTAAATAATAAGGGTTGTTATTTCTATATGATGCCCATGTTTTTATAGGTATCATAAACATTTTTTCAATACAACTACTTGCTTATTTTTATATAAGTTATTTTTGTGTGTTCTTTTAAGTGGGTTTATAATCTTTACTTTTTCTAATATATGAAAGCTCATACATGAGCAAAAAATAAGTTAATAAATTTATTTTTGGTTTTTTAAATTCTTGATTAGTTATTTTATAAATACATATTTTGTTTTTCTCATTATTAGAATAAAATTAGTAAGTAGTTTATCCTTATTTGTTACTCTCTTTTGTTTATCTCTTAATTCCTTGATTGTATATTTTATTATTTTTCTTTTAGCATAATTTTCTAAGTTTATTGATGTCCTATCTCTTAAAAATTTAGTTAAATAAATAATTAGCTTGTGTGTATCTTCGTTGGAATATGATATATTTTTTTATTAGAAATCTAATTATATAGAAAGCCTACTAAAATTATGATATTTAAACAAAAAGGTGTGCTCATTACTAAGCCTGCCATCCCCTAGATTTATGCATAGCAAAAAGGTGTGCTCATTACCTAAGCCTGCCATCCCCTAGATTTATGCATAGGCTTTTTTGTTTTGATTCTTGCTTTTATCCTTATACTGACATCGTGTTGTTTTTGTTCTATTCCTCTTCTCTCTCTCTATCTATGCATTAGATTAGGGTTTAGAGGGAACCGTGTTGATTTACGTGTTATTTTTCACATCTCTTTGCTGTATTTTTCTCCTAATATTAGGTTAAGGTATAGGATTCCAAGTCTGTCCTCATTCTTCGATCTGAGCAATTGCTCTATTTATATTTGCTGTATTTCTCTCCTAATATTAGGTTAGGGTATAGGATTTATAGCAGTTTCGCTATTTTGTTCCACTTTGCCCCCTTTTTTTTGAGCCCGTTTAAATTCAAACTATTCTTATGTGCTATAATAGTGTGCTCTCAACAGAAAGTCTATTCATGCTGTGAGAGACAAGTTAAATGAATTAGATCATTCTAAAAGTTCATGTGATGAAGTTGATGAAAGTTAGGAGGTGAGTAATGTTAAATTATTTTTCTGAAAGGGTATTAACTTTTATTTTTGGATTTGTTTGACTATGGCTATTTGTAATTATCTCTATAATTTGGTTTCAATTTTCATACATTTTTTTAAATTAGGAGTATGTGATTGGTCTTAAACAATGCTCTGTTGAGAAAAGAGGAGCATCTTTCCTTGGAAGAGGTTGATAAGATCCTTGATGCTGAAATTTGATGAGTCTCATGGCTCTGGAGATGAGTCTGCGTGTTAAATGAGATGACTGCCCATGCCAGTTAACTAGAGCTATTGATTAGGACTAACAGGGCATTAGATATTTTGGTTGTGTCCATGTAAGCATTTCATATTTTGGGTTGTGATGTAGGAGATGTGTGGATTAAAATGTTTTTATCTTCTGTATGGAATGCTTTGTGCATTTGTATTGGGCTTATTTCAAATGTAATTAATAAAGTGCTAGGATGTGAAGTGTGGACACAATATCATTAACCGCGAGGCAAATTAATTGTGCAGTCCTTTATGTTTGTAGTTCAATAATTTCTTTGAAATTCAATAAAGTGAAGTAGCTCCTTTATGATGTTAAAATTTCATTCCATATTTTAGACTATTGCTTCACCTATTTGCTTTTGGCAAGTGAATGTTTTATAGGATTTAGATGAATGTATGTGCATGCTTGAATTCTTATGCAATTTCTCTATAAAACAATTTGTAACTGATTCTTTGTTTACTGTTTTTTAGATGGATTTCTTAGATACGTGTTGGCCAAATTAGTTAATTTAGCCTAAGTGATAAAATAGTATATTTTTTGTTTTAACTTTTTATCGACACTTTCCTTTAACTTTACCAGAGCCCTATGAAAATGTTTGATCTATGAAATGTTTATTCTGCTCGAGTTTAGAGATTTTGGCTTTATTTTTCATATATTTTACTTTTGCTCTCAGTTCAAGATTGAATTCCTAATCTAAATATATACATCATATCTCAATTTTGTGATAGGGATATTATTGATATTTTAATTTTCTTTGTCCCATATTAGTAAAATTAAAATTTATTTTCTAAAATATTTTTAGGAAGGCAATACGAATACACTTCATGTTTATTTTATGTTTGCTTTATTATTATATTTCAATTTATGCCACAAACTAATCATTATAAACTTATAAAATCAGTTGTTAATTACGATGACTATATTTTTCATTTTTTTATGTTTATTTAATATTTTGTAGTTTTTTAAATTGAATTAATTAGTTTTTGAATCACATGATTAAGTATATGTTACATATTATGTTGGCATAATTATACCAAAAGAAAAAGATAATTCAAATTTTGAATTGATATGGTCATAAAAAAAATAATCTTAATAATTAATTAGTTAAAAAAATTCAATTTGTGTCTTTTGTTAAAAATGATATAATTAAAATATTGTTTATTTTTTAAATCAAAATATATTACACGTATTTTTTAATAAATAACAATAATTTTTTTTATAAACATAATTAAATAAAAGAATTTAGCAAATAGAAATCTTCCACCCGTGCATGGCACGGGGCTTCTGCTAGTATATATATACATTACAACATATAATATTATTATATATATAAATTATTATTGAGCTAATTATTTTAATACTAGAGTTTTCTATTTATACATCTTTATTTTATATATCTTTTATTTTACAATAATAATGATTAATTTTAGCATATAAATAGTATTTTTGTTATAATATATATGATTATTTTAGTCTTATTAATAATATTCTAAAATATTTAATTTTAATTTTTACAAGGATTTTATTATAATGTGAATAAGAAAGTTGTTAAATATTAATATTTAGTTTCAGTATCTAAAAATTATTATGACAATTTAATTAATTTTTCAGAAAACCTATAATTTTATCTTTGAACAGATCCATAATACTCTCAAAGAATTATGTCTCCGGAATTTTATTTTTAGCAATGGCAGCATAGTTTGCAAATCAGGATTTTTTATTTTAATAAATAAATTAATTATAATAATTATCGAAATAAATAATTTAAAAAATATTTACTGAAATAAATATTTATCTCTTATATCGTTTACATTATAAACAAGATAATTTTGCATGTATTTCGTTTACAGTGTAAATAAAATATGGAATATATCTCGTTTGTAAATGAGATATGCTAAGTTTTTCAATTTTCATATATCTCATTTACAGTGTAAACGAGATATATGTTATCTCGTTTACACTGTATACAAGATATATGTAGTTATAAATAATTAAATATAATTTTTGAAAATAATAAAAATATTAATGATTTAAATTTGACCAAATTCTTACAAATGGAACGTTTCAAATAATAGAAAATATAGACGATTTTAAATAATAAGCAGTCTATTTTAAATAATAGGGAAGATAGACCGTCTATTTAAAATAAGCATGTTAACACGTTTACTTTCCTAACTGTTGAGTGAAAGTGTAACACCCTAATTACCCTAAGCTTTATCTCGCGTCGTAAAGCAAATGTTAATCAAAGGTTACGACAATTCTAAAGCTTATATATATTTATATAGAAGGAAATATTATATTCTAGAAGTCCTATGAAGGATTAAGCTCAAAAATAGAATTTGAAAAGCGCAAAACGTTCACACGAAGCTACAACTTAAGGCACAAGATATACATACCGATATCAAGACATATATAGATATATAAGAGCATAATAGTATAAAGATCTAGCCGCAGCTTGCGGAGTTTAAGCCGGCTAGTTATATATACAGACAATACAGAATTTTTTAAAGTAAAACAGGGTTCTACAATGTTTCTCTCAAGTAAGCCTCTAGGCAAAATAAAATCAAAAGTGAGAGAAATAATACAAAATAATCAAAAAGACTTCAAAACAGGATAAATGTCCTCCGCTCTGTCACCATCAAAACAACTCACCGAGGTGAGTTGCGACCTACATCTGAAAAATAAGAGAGTATGGAATGAGAACCGGAGGTTCTCAGTATGGTGACAGTGCCAGTAATGTAAGATATAAGACTCCGGGACTTCAGAGACAATCCTAGAACTTCATATCAATACAAGATTCAACTTAAAGTATAACTATAATTTAAAACCATAACTTAAAACCATAATAAAAAGGGGTAAACTAACTTAAGGGATTTTTAACTATCATTTCACCATTGTCCCACAGCCTTTGTCAGCCTAGCCCTAAACTAACTTAAGGAATTTCTAACTATTATTTCTTTTTAGGGGATCTTTGTGCACTTGGTGGCCTAACTGAAGGAGACATAATTGGATCAAGAACAGGTTGTGGAATTGTTGGAGTTTCCTGCAATAGTTGGTACATATTAATGTCATTTAAAAATAAATTATAAAATTAAGTAGTTAAGCACATTACTGGAAAGACTTCTGGGGGTTGAGCTGCTGCTGCTTCAGCTGCTTCAACAGCTTCCATTATTTCCTTCCAAAACATCTCTTCTAGTCTTGCTACCTTCTCTTCATCATCCAGAATAACTCCATCAGCAGAAGGTCGTTGAGTTGAACCTTGTCTTCCAGCACTCCCAACCATTGCTTCCTTCTTTTTGGGACAGCTACGACTATTGTGATCAGTCTGCAATACAGATTTGGTGGGTATAAAAGTAGCATCAATTATGAAACTAATGTAAGTAGGGATGAATTTGTATACTTTTAAGCAATACTTGCAGGTGATAGGGCCATATTTTTTGGGAGCCCTATGAGAATTTTGGTTGGGATCTTTTGGTCCATCATTTTTTATGGCTCTTGGAAGGTTACTTTTGGTAATTAGGTGGATACATTTGGTGACTCTGTGGTTATTTCTGGTTGATGTGTGCTTTTTGTAGTAGGTTGGAGATCTTTGTCTAGTATCTTATCTCCTATTTGGGCCTCCAGTCCAGGCATGCCAGTATCCTTGTCATGAGTATTACCTGCTTCTGTCTCACTCAGCTTTAACAGTCTCTTTGCCCTATTCTTCTTCTTTGGGGTTTGGGGTTCTCCTAACATATGATTTAGGTCTGTGCTTAATTAGGGTCCTAGTAACATTTAAAATCTCAACTTCTAGTTCAGAAGCTTTGTTTTCTTCTACGAACTCAGAAAAGTTAACTGGATGCTCAATGAACAACTCAATTCTCCTCCCATTAGCAATGGCTGCTTCGTACATGGTCACAACATCCATGTCAAATCTTAGCAAATTTAATCCACCATCTAACTCTTTTCTAGGTTGCATCTAGTAAAATTCGCTCACATCAGTGTATCCTATATCTTTTATTAAGTCAGTTATGAAGAATCTATTTAAAGTATCCACATTCACTCTTTCAATCTCCGTTTTTTCACCGCCAATGTATGCCAATTTTCTATCATCACCCTTTTCAAACTTTTCTCTGTGACTAATAACTAATGTAATGTGGATGGTAGCCATCTATAAAGAGACATACACAGACAAGAAAACCATTTCAAAATCACATCAAAATCAATACGAATAAACCCTAATCAAAATCCTATATCAACAACCATACATCCAAAACCGAGAAATTGATATAAGAGGGATGACATGTTACTACTTACCTATGGATGACACCACGCACTTCCAACAAGTAAGACGTTCCACACCAACAAGCACTCTCTCTTCAATGCGATGATTATCGTCTGCAGCTAACCCACACATAAATGGGATGGGATGTAATGTTTGAGTGAAGAAGAACAACAGTTTGCCTCTCCTAAGACTCTGACCTCTGTTTTGTAAAACGTGCGAATATAAAAGTCTTCTTAACTCATGATTTCTAATTTCCATTTGTTTAAATAAATTTCTAACTACCATTTATATTTTAAAATAAAATAAATTACAATTTTCATGTATGAAGACCTTCAGGCCACGTAACGCCGTAATGTGGCACGTAGAGAGCGTCACTAATGAAGTCAACGCCGGAGTAACGATTAGTTAATTTCGTTCCATGGATGTCATTATTGATAGGTAATAATAATAATAATAATAATAATAATAATAATAATAATAACAACAACAACAATAAGAAGATCCAGGAGTGGAAGTTGTACAAGAGGAACCACGTCAGAAAATGTAGTGTGGTTCTCAGAAAGCTTCATATATTATTAATTCATTATGTGAAGGGACTGCTTTGAAATATGTAAAAGCATGACTTTAGTATGTAGTGATTTTGTGAACCGATCTCTCTATTTTTTTAATTTTTTATTACTTGATCTTTTAAGATCTAGAAGATACTTTTTTCACGAGTTAAATCCTATTTTGGTTCCTGAGATTGGCGAGTTGCATTGATTTGGTCTCTAACGTTTCAATTGCCATAATTTGGTCCCTGGGTTAAAAAAAGTGCACCAATGCAGTCTCTCATATATTTTCCATCACCGGAACCCAATATTGTTAGTGGTGTAGCTCAAGCCTTATCACGTTAGACATATTAAAACGACGTGATATACATTTTGGCGCTAAAAAAAGCACTAAATGACGTTGTTTGAGGGTTTGAACATAATTGATGTTATACCCCTCTCTTTTAATATTGTTCAAACCCTGAAGTGATATTATTTAGTACTCTTTTAGCGTCAAAATGTGTAAAACGTTATTTTAATATGTTCAACATGGCAAGATTTGAGCTATCTCGCTAACGGCATTAAGAAGATACTATATTGGTACAGTTTTTTAAATCTGGAAAACCATATTGTAGCAATAAAAAAAATCAAGAACCAAATCAGTACAATTCATTAATTTTAAAGATCAAAGTAGGTCTTAACTCTATTTTTTCACGGAAAAAAGCTCCCATTATTAATCCATTATAAATCTACATCTACGTATAATATATGTGAATGGAAAGTTTTGACCATCTAACAATACTATTTAAACAACTTAGTTTTGAATTTTTGATACACTAATTATACAGAGTTATCTTACATATAAATCTAATAGAAAATAACACTTCTTTTCTTAACTTTTTTTGTTAGAACTTTATAGAGAACACCAGCGTGTATTTTTTGAACTGCAAGAATGAGAGAGCAAGAGGGGAAAAGGCCAGAATAGGTGGGAAACACCGGGAGAGGTAGAATTAGGCAATTTAGTAGAGATCTGAGGATTTGAAATTGAGAAGAGTATTGTCATTTAAAAAATGAATCGTTTTCTATTTTTGTAGATCATCTTCCTGTAGATATATCAAAAAGGGAGTTGTACCACTTGTTCAACTGGACTGGACGTATAAATGACATCTATCTCTCACGAAAACAAAAAATAATAATACTTGCGTGTTTGCGTTCATCTAGTATACAACAAAGGGTGGAGTGTTGAATGCTATTACGAAGATGAATAGAACGAGGTTACGAGGGAAAGTTATTTTAATCGAAGAAGCTAGGTATCGACACATGAATGAAGGGGAGAATAGGAAGAGAATTCATGAGGTGAGTGACATCCAAAATGTTGTCAAGATTCAAACTCAACATGAGGAAAGTACAAGAGTCCCGAGGAAGAATGTGGAAGAGACGAGGAAGGAAGGAAAAAAAGAGGATCCACATGACAATGGGTGGACGAAGAAGATGGAAATTTTGGTGGCAAAAGAGAATCTGGACTGGCTACAGAGGAGTATACTAGACGGAACGACAAAAGCTATTGACTTGTCTTCTTTAAAGTCTATGATTGGGAAGATTTTGTCTCAAGTTGTGCAAGTACGAGAACTAGGAGCATACAAGGCACTCATGAATTTTGATAGTGTCTTGAGTGCAGAAGAAGCTTACACGTTCAAAATGAACAACCTACTACAAATTTTCCACAACATATGGAGATGGGATGAGGAGGAGCGCAGTGAAACTCGAAGGGTATGGTTAGAGTGCTTTGGTGTTCCTTTGCATACATGGTCAGTGGAGACGTTCAAAATAATAAGAAGCCAATGGGGAGAAGTAATTGGATGTGACAAAGCCACGGAATCATACCTCTCATTCAGTGTGGGACAGGTGCAAATAGATACTTGTATCATGAACATCATCAACGAATGGATTCACGTCACAATTAGTACTAACGGATTCGATGTCCTGGTTAAAGAGGTTGGTCATGAGAGTTATGGAGTGAAGTGCAAGATTGAAGAGGTAGGTAATTCTTATCTCCCAAAAGCATGCGAGATGGTTGCTAGTAGTTCGAGCGCCATGGTACAAGTGAAAAGTAGAGATCTGATGGCTGAGTTAGTGATGGCAATGCCAAGGGAGGAAGAAACGGATAAGGGTAGAGTAGTAATTTCAGAGGATATTTTGGATGAATGGAATAATTGCAATTTAATTCAAATTCGTACAGCAAGAAAAACGGATGATCCTATTTTAGAGGGCAGTGAGGATTTTATGGGATATAATAATTTGATGATTAATGATGCTGAATCAGAAAAAATAATTAGTTATGATTATAATAATGATGGGCTGAAGAATAAGGATTGTTGGAGAGAAAAAGAAACCTAAAGCAGACTTCTTAGTAGGCTCAAAAAAGTTTATTGTAACAGGTGTGCCAAAGGAGAGAGCTTGGACTTTTTTTCCTTAGTTGAAAGCCCAGATCATGTTAACATTCATGTTGATGCGGCTATAGGAGGTGGGCTAGTGAATCCAAGTCGGGCGAGGGTTGACTGGGTCGAAGCCGCTCCGAGTCTTGGGTTATGCGCCGCGGTTCATTATCAAGTTGAAGGGGAGATCTCAGTGTATGACACCGCAACAGATCAACGAAGCTTGGGAAAGCTCGTACACAACGAGGAGCGACGGGCTAGTGGAAGAGACGGTGCCGTCGAGCCTGTAGCGGTGTATGATGCCTGCGATCTTCAACCATAGGTATGCCCCCAATTGGAAATTGTGTCTTCGTCAGGATATCGCTCAACTCGGGTGATGGCGGGGTTACGTTCTTCCATGGACGGCGATGTTCACATGAAAGCGGCGGTGCATTGTCTAGTGCCTCAGAAAAATGCTGCTGGTCCGAAAGTTGGTCCTGTTATAAGTGAAGATGACGCACCTGCAGACGGTTTAACTTTGAACGGTGCGAAGGTTGATGAAGGCAGTATTGGGGCTGGGAGTGCTAGAGATATTAGTGTTGGAAATCCAGGGAACAGTGATGGTAAGGATTTGGAATGAGAGGAGCAGATGCTAGAAAATAGGAAGACGTGAGAGCTGGCTGTTAAATCAGGAGCCGTGTAGTACAACGATGAAGATGATATCATGGCAATTATTCAAGAACAGAATGATGCATTAGCTCAGAAGAGGAGATTAACAAAGCATAAAGAAAAGGCACAAAGTTGCAGACCAAAAAATCTCAAAAAGGTGTGTAAAACAGTTTTAAAATGATTTTTAGTTCTTGCATTGTTAAAGGGTTACGGCGTGTTAGAAAATTGAGTATGGTGAAAGAACTAAAAAAGAAGCAAAAAGTAAATATGTTAGAGTTGGTTGAAATTAAGATGCAAGTTGTGACTAAGTTTGATGTAGTGCGTGAAAGTTTGTAGAGTCGGCAGGCACATTCGGGGGTCTGTTATTAATGTGGGATGACATGCAATTTAAAATAAATAATTGTTATAAAAGGAAAAGATGATTATATGTTAAAGGAGTACTGTTAAAAAATGAGTTCAATTGTACATTTTATTTAGTATATGGTGCTCATACTAAATTGGAGAAACTGGCTGTGTGGGAGGAACTGAGTTTTGTAGCTGGGTTAGGTCGAGGTCCGATATGTTATATGGGAGACTTTAATGAGGTTATATAGATTGAAGAAAGAAAATGTCAGGACAGGTTACAACATCAGCAAAAGAGTTCAAGGATTGGGTTCAAGATATATAGTTAGTGGCCTACTGTTGAATGATCGAAAATTTACTTGGTTCAAAGACTGCTCTTGCAGTCGTATTGATAGAATTCTATTGAGTGTAGAATGGCTTGAGAAATTTTCAGAAATTCGATTAAAAAGTGGACCGAAAATTATTTGAAATGTATGGCTAAAGAGGAACGGACGGATCTTTAAGAACAAGAAAACCAGAGTAGAAAAGTGTTTCTCAGATTTTTAACTAGTTACAAAGAATAATGTAATTTGAATCTTTTTAGCTGATGTTATTATCGGAGATAACACTAAAAATTGTTTTCAGGTTTTGATTGATTTTTTTATGTTTGTAATTTTGTCGCTTCATTTTATTATGTTGAACTCATTTGTTAAAAAAAACGTATAATATATGTATAAACAAATTATATGAATATGAAATATCTTTTTTTTAAACGATAAATAAAAAATGAATAACGTAGGTAGAGGGTACATATTGCACCACACGACCGTTAGGAATGGCATATCCGTCAACGGTGGGTCCCATCTCCCAAAAAACGGAGACAGAATCAGAACAGTTCACAGGACGCGTTAAGGTTAAGCACCGCTTCTGACACGATGTTTTCGCGTCTCCCGAATATGCGGATAAGACACCAAACAGATGCTGATTCATGCTGATTACGCACAAATGCACAATTATCAAATTCACTTTGTTATGATGAGATAATTTCTTTTATTTTTTCTTATTCTTATTTCTTCCCACGTTTTTGCCTCACTTTGCGACTATACACAACGCATGGGAGCCTTATTCCTTTTATCTTTTAGTTACATATTAAAAATAATGAAATTTGAACCTCAGATTTATTCTATTCTATTTGACCATATCATTGTAATGGCTTTCATTCTATTCATGTTGGGTAACTAATTAAGGACTTTTATTTTATTTATCAGGTCGAATTTATTCTTTTTCTTATAACTCTATATTATTTAACTATTTTCACATATTTAAAAACATTTGATAAAATCACGGTATATTATGATGCGTAATTAGTTGTGGTCTTTTCATATTTTCTAAAAGAAAAAATATAGAATATTAATATATTATTTGTTAATTTATTATTAATAATAATTAATTATATTTTAAACAAATATATAAAAAAATATATCTAAGAAATATATTTATAAGGACATTTTTATTAGACACAACTATAAAAAAATATTTTTATTAGACACATCCATTTCATTAAACATAATCATAAATAAGAGTCAACAGAAATTAACAGAAATACTGCTGATAACGTAGCGGGATTATTTTTAAAATTATAATATACGTAATTATAAAATATTATGATAGATATATCAAATCGATTCTAAAATTTTAAAATCCTTTTTAGACTATTTATATAGTAAAATATTAGAATTTAATAATGAAATTGTTAAAATTTATCGTGCATACAAAATTTTTCAAAAATATAAATCAGCAAAACTTATATTATATTACCGAATATATATTAGAAATTTAGTATTTTTAAAAACAAATAAAATCACCTCGAATCCCCAAAGAAAAATTGAGATTGCTTAACAAGTGAAACATTATGATAGGATGGAGAAGCATTATTCCTTTATGCTTCCGTAGTTCCATTCCATCTTATACTCTTTTTATTTATTTAATTTTTAATTTTATTGTCAAGAGTAAAGAAAAGGAAATGCCTCTGGCTTTAAAATGACAAGGAAGCAACAAAGCCAGAGCGGGAACGAACACACACACACAAGAGAACTCCTCTTCTCTTCTTTTGTGCATAAATATAAAGCTCTCTCTTTAACCTCTTTGCTCACACAACAAGCAAAGCATTTTAGCATTCAACACCTTATTAACCCGCTTTTCTAGAGATCCGTCCTTATAACTCCTTGGTTCCAACCCTTTCATTCCATTCCGTTAAAGCTTCTTCCTTATTTCAGTGAGTTCTTTTCTCATTTTCGTTACTCTGGACTCTGGAGCCTTCTTTATTCTTGCTTCCTTCCTTTTCTTAGCTATTTACTTGAAATCTCTAGCGTTTTTTCTTTTTTCTTTTTATGCCGTTTAAAACACTATTTTCGCAACAATAAAAGAAAACTCTGTTTTGCGAAATTTTTTTTTTTTTAAATTTGGTGTATGCGCATTGGATTGGCTCAGATCTGATGCCGTTTTGAGATTCCAGCTGTCGTTTCTTTCGATTTTATCATTTTATATTTTCCATTTTCCGTTTTCCGTTTGGTGATCGTTAATGTTATGGCCTAACTCCTAACCGCCGCTGCCGGCGGCGGCGGCTCTGGTCAACAAATGACTTCTGAATCGGAAATATAGCTTCCGCGTCAAACGGCGTTAATATGTTAATTGACCCTTTTTTTTTTTAGCTTTCCTTTTCCTTTTTATGTTATAGAAAAGTCTAATTTTACGCTATTAAGTGTTATTTAGTTATCTGTATTAAAATTTGTAGCTATGGTAAGAAAATAATTTATTAATGTGTTATGAAGGATATGATGGAAATTATTTTGCGTTTCATTTTTTATTATTTTAATATCTTGAGAGTGTTGCAGATATGTCTCCACCAATTGAGTCCCCAGCCAAGGTTGCCATAACTCAGCATTCTAAAACTCCACCACTTAATGAGAGGATCATTTCATCCATGACAAGGAGATCCGTTGCTGCACACCCTTGGCATGATCTTGAAATAGGTCACCACTAACATCTATTTTTTCTCTTTGAAAGAAAAGATGATTTTGATCAAAATTTGCTTCTTGTGTTTTCTTACTTTGTTTGGCATTCTAATTGGTGATTTCACTACAATGCAGGACCTGAAGCTCCAAAGATCTTTAATTGTGTAAGTATGCTTATAATGCTGAACTTAAATTTTGCAAATTGTTGTAGTTTTGGATGACCATTTACACTGTAAAGGTAGTTATTTTTTTGACATCGCGATACACGTGTGAAACTCCTTTAGCCTCAAAATGCGTCAAAATTTAAATTCTTGTTGTAGAAGTCTTAAGCATCAATGCATCATAAACATTATTTAACTGATGACATGAATTGTGATATAGAAATACAAAAGCAGAGAGATGGAAATGGATATTTTCTATTCACACATTTAGGAAGAATAGAAAATACAAAAAATTTTGTCTTTTAGCAGAAAGATTTTGCATGTCTTGTCCACAACCCAACGAGTTTCTGTATCTATCTACTATCTATGTCTTTCTCTCTCGGCATTTTTATGTCAATGACAGTAGCCAAACATAGCCTTCAGGGGATTATTTTATTGATGCCACACATTATAAGTATACAATAGAATGCTATCTTCAATTACAATCTCTACTAATTGTACAACTTGATATGCAGTTATGGATACAAGCTGCATATCAAGTTGTGAGCTGAAATTGTTATCTGAAAAGGAAATTAAATAAGATCTTTATGGCGAAAAAGAGAATTTGACATTTTGGTTGCAATGAATATTTCAGGTGGTTGAAATTGGAAAAGGAAGCAAGGTGAAATATGAACTTGACAAGAAAACTGGGCTTATCAAGGTGATCAATCATAGCCTGTTGTACTGTTTAGCATGTTAATCTTGTTTCTGTATGATATTCCTGAACATGCATTCATTTGCAGGTTGATCGTGTCCTTTACTCATCAGTTGTATATCCTCACAACTACGGGTTTATCCCACGTACCATTTGCGAGGATAGTGACCCCATGGACGTCTTGGTTATTATGCAGGTACTTTCATTTTGCTCTTTGTCAAGCATCAACTTCTTTCGAATAATTTCCTGTGTGATGATTCCTTGGGATCTAAGCACATGTGAATGCAGGACTTTTGTCAAATCAGGATTTGGTTGCAAATTGTAATGTGAATTGCATGTGTTTGGCATTCTTAGAAATGTTGTCCTTCTTGTGGATGGTAGCCTGTCAAGTTTTTGCACAAGAGCAGGCAAATTTGATATATTGTTATTAATTATAAAATAGAATTTATTGTGATTGTCAACAATAAGTAGTTACTAATGTATTATATCAGATGCAACAAGTTGGTGGTTCTGGTACACGGCGCAACATTTTAAGCAAGCTTTTCAATATAGCTTCTATAGTATTTTCATGATTCTACCATCATATGCAGAGTAATCATTTTCTATTTAAAAATGATGTAGACATTGGGCCATATCTTTCTTATTACTAGGCTATGATCTGTCAATTCAAAATTCATTATTAAGTTACCAATAAATGTTTGCTAACAAATAGTCTTCTGGTTCAATCTTTATTTTTATTATTATATTATTTTTTGTATTAAAGATTTGTGAGCCATCTTATATTGCATGATTTTTAGTATAAGATGTGTCATGATTTACGGTTTTGCTACTTTTTTAGATTCTAAACTTTATTCATACTTCAACAGGAGCCAGTTCTTCCCGGTTGCTTCCTTAGGGCCAAAGCTATTGGACTCATGCCTATGATTGATCAGGTATAAATATTAAATACACAGTTCCTGATACCACATGACAAGAACACTTCTTTTTTTGTATTATTAATCATACACTAACTGACAATTTTCAGGGTGAGAAAGATGACAAGATCATCGCCGTGTGCGCCGATGATCCCGAATATCGCCATTATAATGACATCAAGGAGCTTCCACCACATCGTCTGGCTGAAATCCGTCGCTTTTTCGAAGACTGTATCCTTAAAAATTTTTAATGCTCTTATACTATAGTTTGGTCAGAACTTCCTTATTGTTAGGATCTGCTTAAACACTCGATTACATTATTCTTCTTTTTGCTTTTTGTTTTGGCACAATGTTTTTCCTTCATAAAATAAATAGACAAGAAGAATGAGAACAAGGAAGTTGCGGTAAACGACTTTCTTCCTGCCACAACTGCTTATGAAGCAATCAAGCACTCCATGTAAGCTAACATTTATGTGGTTCATGCACATTACTAATGTTTCTCCTCAGTTTATTAAACTCGAAGATTTTTATACCTTAAGATTAATGAGTTTACATAAATTGATATCATAAAATTTGACCCACAAACTCTTATTTGTTTATTGGAGGATCTAAACTGGCAGACCCTTAAAACCCATACGAGTCAACTCGAGTTTTGGATAACCTTGTTAAGGAAAGTTTAGGGTCTATTTGCCATTTCGTTTAAGGAAATGTATTTGTTTACATTTTCAGTATTCTGTATTTTAAAAGAGTTGTAAAAAAAAAGTAAAAAATAATAAAAATTTGTTTTCCATTTTTTTTGTGTTTTTTTTTTTACAAAATCTTGTAAATAGAAAATTTTTCTAAACAGGTCCTTATATTTTTTTGCCCTAATAGTGCCTTTTCTCAAATATTAAGAATTTAGTTTTAATATTTACAAACGTATAACTATTTTTGTTTGTTCTGAAGGACCCTTTATGCGGACTACATTGTGGAGAGCTTGAGGCGGTAGTGTTGATGCGTGGGAATTTCTTTAATCGTGAAGAATTGAAGACATACTTATGATGATTAAAGGATGCAAGTTTTTACGAATATACTATATATTATGACGAAAAAGAAAAGGCTATATATACATGCATATTATTTTATTATTGAAGAGTGTGAATTCATATCTTCATTGTTTTTTTTTTTTTTTGGTTAAGTAACGGGGCTAACGCCCTCATATCTTTCATTATTAATGCCAAAATTACATGTTCGTTCTCGCCTTACTTTTGTAGTCCAAGATGCCTCAAACATGCATTTTCTTTTTATACTATATTCACCATTACCCTTTTCTTTATGTGCTTATGGACTGTATATTTGCCGTATGAAAACTATATCGACTATATCGATTCGGATATAATTTTGAAAATAAATTAAGTAAAAAAATTTTAAAAAAATTAAGAATAAATAAATTGTGAAAAAAATATTTTATTAGTGACAAATAAATAACATAAGAAGTAAAAATAAGAAATAGTGATGAAAAATATGTATTAAGAATTTCATTAATGTCAAAAAAAAATGAATGAATTTTTTTAAAGTGGAATACCTACTTTTATGAATTTCGTTTGTATTTGATGAACAAAGTCAAGAATAGTGAGAAAAATTAAAAGAGAGCAAAGAATAGAGATTTCTCTAACTTTTAGAAAAAAAATTTGATAGAAGTGAGTTGAGGTTTTTGATAGTCTCAAACTATTTTAAAAGGGGAGTACATTATTCAATGGTTATAATGTTATATTCAATTTATCTTTTTTTATCACATGACTTGTTACTAAATATAGTTGGCTGAAGGTGTTTTTTCACTAAAAATAGATGTAAGAAAAAAAGTTGATTTTCGGATATTCGTGACAAAGAAATATGTTGATAAAAGAATGCTCATAACATGTGATATTATTAATGATGAAACATCTAATTTGATTCACTCCTAACTAAATAATATTTTCTACACTTCAAATTTAAACAATCAATTTTTATCAATTTAATTTTTACTTAAAAAAAAATTTAACTTTTAAAATATTCTTTTTGAATTTTATCCTTTTAGTCTAACACTTATAAGAAGAGGTTTACTTTTTTTTTTTGGGCTATGTTTGAACCATCTTAAAACTATTCATATACAATAAAATTAAATTTTTAGTGTACAACAACTATCATTGACTTCTTTTATATTTTACAAGCGTCATGTATTATAAAAGTTAATTATATATTTGTATATATGTGTATTATTTTATATATTTTTAATATTTATTTTATAATTAAAATATATACATACGTTATATTGAACAATTTAATTAAACTAATATGATTTTCAGACATAATTTTCAAACATCTTTCATGTAAATAGACATCATTGATTTATCTCTCTAGAGATTTATAATACAAAAAGTGATAAACACAGTGCGAAAATGACGGAAACTTTGGCATCTTGATAAACTGTTAGTTAATTATGTGTTCAAAATAATAACCAATGGTGCATATCCTTCGTCTAGAGTTTCGTATAGCAACGTTTCACATTTTTATCTTATTAGTTAAGGGAATTTAATTTAACTAGATTTTGATCAGGGCAATGTGTGGAGAATTTGAATTATAATTTTTATATATATTTATATTATTTTTTTGTTATTTATGATTGTTAAAGTGATCATTATAATTATCGTTGTAATATTTAATTATATAATCAATTTTTTTATTATTATAACTTATGATATGTTGCTAACGAAAAAAGAGTAAATTCTAATGATTTAAACTTTATTTGTAAATCTTATAATTTTTTTTATCGAAAATAAGAAGATTTGAATTTACAATCTCTTAAATAAGTATAGAGAGACTATGCCATTTGATTTGGGTAAATTTTATTAAGTTCTGAAATTTTATCGCCCTTATTACAGAATCGAGAAAACAACTTTCAAGATTTCATTCTGAGATTTCATATTTTTTGCTCTTAGCAGATTTCTTATTTGATATGATTACTGTTGCATGCTATACTTCCTTCAGCTGTTTATCTTGATTGGAACTATTTCAACTAATCAATGGATTGATTCATCTTAATGAAAGATTTCATTCTTTTGCTAATGTTTAAATTGGAGTGTTGTGTTGTGCATATATTTGTACATATTTCTTCAACTTGATAAAATAAAAAAATAGAATTAATAAAGATATTAAAAGTGTGATTTTTGTCAATTGAAGGAACTATTATTGCTAGAGACTTTCATGTAATTTTTAATATCCTAAGTTAAGGGAAGGATCTTTTGAACATTTTATTTGGGGATAATCTTTTGGATTGGCTTTTAGAGCCAACTTTGTTTCTACACTGCGGTGCCAACCTTATAATATGCTTGGATAGTGAAACTGCTTGATAATGGAACATTTTCATAAAGGGGATGCTTCCATAAAGATGCATCAAATGTCTTTTTTTAAAGATGTTTTTTAATAATTAAAATTTAACACATATAATCACTTAAATTGTGTTATTTTTGTCAAAATTAGGTCAAATAAATTAATTTGACCGAAAAATAGTAAATCAAAATTTGAATCGGTCTAAATTAATATTTTTATAAAAAATAACTATAATACCCTTATTATATAAAATGACTAAAATACCTTATTATATATTAATTTTAAAAATTTTAAATTCTAGACTTTTTTTTCTTTGTCGTTATAGGGTTAGAATTTAAACTTTTCAATATATATATATATATATCATAAATTATCAAGAACTTTTTCTTCCTCTTCTGAGCAAGATGATGAAAGAAAGTGGATAGAAAATAAAAAGCTTTTATTTTGTATATACCTAAATCTTACCACTTATTTATGTCATTTATCAGTAAATAAATTATTTTAACATATACTATAAAAAATAATTCTAATTATAATTAACAAATATTTTTTAGCAATAAATGACTAATGACTAATGTAAAATTATGTTATTTTATTATATTAATTTATATTGAATTTTATTCCTTATAACGTTTAGTTTTTATTGTATTTGAAGAATAATATTTAAATCTATTATTAGAACCACTTATAAAGAAAGAAGAGTGAAAGACTAACAATAAATAATTAAATATAGAATCACTTATGCTAACGTGATATCATGTTAAAAACTTAAAAAATTAAGAATAAATCTAGAAACTGCATTTAGCTCTATTTTAATATATTAAAAAATATATTATAAAAACATATAAATATCACTCATATAAAATTACATAAGTACATATCAGTCTTATTTATAAAAATATTTAACAACTTAAAAATCATATAAATATTCATTCACATACCCTGAAAAATAAACATATGATATACAATTTTATTCATAAAACATATTTATATCACTTGAAAGTCATTTACACTTCTTCATATAAGAATATATGGAACTTATTCATCATAACACACTAACAGAAAAGAAATATCCTTTTATTTCAAATATTTGTTATCGATGTGATCCACTTGTCATCTTGCTTCATTTTGAATCCCATGAAACCTTGCAAAAAAATTTTATGAACTACTATAGTAGTCATGTGCTAAAAGTTAAGATAACTTTAAAATTGAAATATATTGGTTTATTTATTTTTATTAGATACATCTTAAAGTGCACCTTTTATTATTGTATAAAATAGATGATTGATACGATAACAAGGACGGATTTAGAAATATTATTAAGAAGAGGCCAATAATATATATAATATTAAAAAATTATGCAAAAAATTATATAATGTAAGATGTATTACAAAAATATACTGATAAAAAAATATATTTTAAAGTGTAAAAAATATGTGTGTAATTTTTACTAACGAAGTAGTTAATTTTTCGTATCATAAAATTCATCGATAATAGAATCTGTGTCAAATTTTTCAGCAATTTTCTAATATAATTAAAAGACAATTAGCAAAAAATTCATCTTTCATTTTGTTTCTGAGTCATTCTTCATAATATTCATAGCTGAAAAGATCTTTCAATTGTAGCAGTTGAAACAAAGAGAATTAATACTAAATTGATAAAAAAAGACGGTCACAAGAGAAAAAGAATTCACTTTATGGATTTTAAAAAATTTTACTCAATTAAAAAATATTAGTAATTATATCTTTTTCAGATTTTTTTAACATTGTTATTTAGTTTTTAGATATTAGAAATCATTAATATTTAATTTGGACTAAACTTTTATTTATAATAGACTAAATATCAAATAAATTTTAAAAAAATTAAATCATACTTAATAATTTATTACTATTAATTAAAAAAAACTGAGGGACCAAAGCCTCCACTCGTCCCCCTTATGTCAGTCCCTGCATGATAAATCTCACACCCAATCCAACTATAAAGAAATATATGAGAACTAACACTAAGATAGCTCGTCAAGCAATACTTACAAAAAATGTTGTTACCTTGATTTAGTAATTATGTTAAGTCAAGTCCTTTTTTCATAATTGATTGAGTTACTATCATTTTCTTCTTTACTTTTTTCCTAATAAATATAACTACGTCAATCAATACTTATAAAGAATGTTACCTTGATTTAGTAATTATGTTAAGTCAAGTCTTCTTCTTCATGGTTAGTTGTGTCACTATCATTTTCTTCTTTATTTTCTTTCTAATAAATACAATTATATAGCCATTTACTACATATATTTAGCAAAAGTGGTAAAAAAAAAAGAGATATGAGATTATGTGAGGAGGGATAAAGAAAATGTGTAAAGTGAATGTTAATTTATGGGTTAAGTATGATTTTGTTCCCCAACGTAGAGGCCGAAAATTGATTTCGTTCTCGACTTTTTTTTCGCTACAAAATGATCCCCCTAAAGTTTCAGTTTGTTTTAAAATCGTCTTTTTTACCAATTTTATTTTTTTTATTACCAAATTACCTTTCATTAAAAAATTATAAAATAAAAAAAAAGAAAAAAAAAGAAAGGCATCAGAGGGAGAAAGAGAATCGGGGGAGGGGGAGCGAGAAAGAGAAGGGGGAAGAAAGAGAATCCGGGGGAGAGGAGAGGGAAGGCCTCACTGCACCGTCGCACCGCCGTACCGCCGCCTGTGATCGGAAGGAGAAACAGAGAGCATGAGAGGAGAAAGTTAAGGGAGAAGAGAGAGATCAGAAGGGAGAATGCTAAGGGCCACCGCCGCTGCTCCTCGCCGTCGTTGCTGCCGCTCCTGCTCCTCGTCGTTCAGTCCTCACCGTTGGATCTTACCGTGCACTGCGAGCCATTTCTGCTCATCCTCCTCGCCCTCGCCGACGTCATCGCCTCGCCTGTCGCCCTCGTCTCGTCGCACCTCCTCCTCGCCGCTCACACTGCTACCCGCGTCTTTGCCGCTGCTCCACGACCTTCACTGCCCGCCGCTTCTTCTTCTTTTTCTTCTTCTGCTTCTTCTGTGAACTGAATTTTTTGTGGAATTTCTAAATTTTTTGTGAAATTTATTGTGGAATATCTGAATTTTTTTCTTGGTGATTCTGAATTTGTTATGAAATTTGTTATCTTTTTCTTCTTCTGTGAACTGAATTTCTTGTGAAACTTTTGAATTTTTTGTGAAATTTGTTGTGGAATATCTAAATTTTTTGCTTGGTGATTCTGAATTTGTTGTGGAATATCTGAATTTGTTATGAATTTGCTGCAGAATATCTGAATGTCATGCTCTATTAATGAATCTCTACTTTTTATTTGGCTTGAATTTGGAATATTGTTGCTGCTGAATTTGTTGATTAATTTTCAAAGTGCACGTTGCTTGAATTTTTTTAAATATTTTGGTCTATTTTTCACGATCTGAAGAAGATGAAGAAGCAGAGCATAATCTGAAGAAGATGAAGAAGCAGAGCAAGAGAGGAGATGTCGAAATTGTAATAGAGGGTAAGGGTATAAATATCCGAAGGACGATTTTAAAATTACATTAAACTTTAGGGGCCATTTTGTAGCGAAAAAAGGCCGGGGACGAAATCGATTTTCGACCTTTATGTTGGAGACCTAAATCATACTTAACCCTTAATTTATATAGTAATATAAAAAAAGTAAGTATAAAATGTGAGAATGAATTAAAATTTAACTCAATTTATACCTATTAAAAAGAATTTATTAATATTGAAGGATATAGTAACCTATATAAAATTAAAGAATAAGAGAATATGAAAAATAATATTTAAAAATTCCTATGAACATTGGAAACATAGAGTAATCCATATAAAATTAAAAAATAAGAGAATATGAAACATAATATTAAACAAATCCTATGATATTAAAAAGGTATTATAAAGAATAGTAACAGATGTTTTTATTCTTTGTAACATTTGATAACTTTAATGGCTAAGAATAATAGAATTCTAAAAAAGAATAGTAAAATTTTAAAATGTTAAAAATAAATCTAAAACCACTTAAAACTAATGTGGCATCATGCTAAAAATCTAGAAGGTTAAAAATGAATATAAAAGCTACTTTAGCTCTCTTTTAATAGATTACTAATAGATGTATAAAAATTACACCAGCATTCAATTATATTATTACATAGAAAAAATAATTACTTTTCAAACATATATTGTTTAAAAAGTTATCTAAAATACGCAAATTTAATTGGATGATTATTTAAAATTTTGTATACTATATAAGTATATCGATATTAAAATCTTGTTAAAATACCAATTTAATTGATCATATTGCATGTGAAGATTTAAAATCTAAATCACAAGTCCATGAGAATATGCAATTCACGGTAATTTTGTTATAATTTTTTCTAGATATATAAAATATTCTTTTCGGCCAAAAACTTAAAGAGTTATCCAGCAAGTTTATTCTTTAGCCTATAAAAAATACGATGTTAAAATATTTACAATTAAAGAACCATAAAAAAGGGATAAAAATAAGATGGAATTATCAAAAAAATTTCTCTCTATACAAAGCGTCTAACCAACCTTGATTTCCAGCCAAATCACCGATGAGGAGAGATTTTGTCTGAAGAGGACACTCTAGGAACCAAGACCCCACTAAAAAAGCATGGAGGAGAGGTAGTGACCTGAAATACTTGAGCGCAAACATCAAGGTACCAATGAAATAAAATAGTGAGATAAAATTAACCTATTTAAGCTTTAAAAAGCATACTTTTATCATTCAATCTCAATTGCCAAGGAATCACAAAAACATGACAAGAGAAGAAAGCTAGATGAGTGTGGAAGGAGGTAACGAAATAGAGAATGTTCAAAGGCACTCTTTTAGTGAGACAGTGAAAGGATAACATAGACCAATGGTTTTTGAGGAGGATGTGGTGGACGAAATTGTGATCCATATTCTTTTGTACTTGTATGAAATCATTATTATGGCAACAGTTGAATTCACAACTTCGTTCAACTAACCAGCAAGTGTACTGGGTCGTCCAAGTAATAAACCTTACGTGAGTAAGGGTCGATCCCACAGAGATTGTTGGTATGAAGCAAGCTATGGTCACCTTGTAAATCTCAGTTAGGCAGATTAAATTGGTTTATGGGTTTTCGAAAATTAATAATAATTGGAAAATAAAAAGGGATAGAAATACTTATGTAAATCAAGAGTGGAAATTTCAGATAGGTGTATGGAGATGCTGTGTTCCTCTTGAAACTCTACTTCACTACTTGCTCTTCCTTCAATCCTTCTTACTCCTTTCCATGGCAAGCTGTATGTAGGGCATCAC
>NC_029773.3:25464176-25479539 GCF_000817695.3 Arachis duranensis | reverse complement strand
GTGTCACGGATCATCACATTCATCAAGTTGAAGTGCAACGTATATCTTGGAATAAGAATAAAAGAGAATTGAATAAAAAGTAATAGTAATTGTATTGAAACTTGAGGTACAGCAGAGCTCCACACCCTTAATCTATGGTGTGCAGAAACTCCACTGTTGACAATACATAAGTAAAAGGTTCAGGCATGGCCGAATGGCCAGCCCCCTTGAGTGATCAAGAGACCGAATAATCAAAGGTAAACAGTCAAGAGATTAAACTGTCAAAAGATGTCTAATACAGTAGTAACTTATCCTATTTATACTAGACTAGCTACTAGGGTTTACATGAGTAAGTAATTGATGCATAAATCCACTTCCGGGGCCCACTTGGTGTATGCTTGGGATGAGCTTAATCTATCCACGAGCTTAGGCTTTTCTTGGAGTTGAACTCCAAGTTATGACGTGTTTGGGGCGTTCAACTCCGGATCATGACGTTTTTCTGGCGTTTAACTCCAGACAGCAGCATGTACGTGGCGTTCAATGCCAAGTTACGTCGTCAATTTCCGAATAAAGTATGGACTATTATATATTTCTGGAAAGCTCTGGATGTCTACTTTCCAACGCCGTTGAGAGCGCGCCAATTGGAGTTCTGTAGCTCCAGAAAATCCATTTCGAGTGCAGGGAGGTCAGATTCCAACAGCATCAGCAGTCTTTGTCAGCCTTTTTCAGAGTTTTGCTCAAGTCCCTCAATTTCAGCCAGATTTATCTGAAATCACAGAAAAACACACAAACTCATAGTAAAGTCCAGAAATGTGAATTTAACATAAAAACTAATGAAAACATCCCTAAAAGTAGCTCAAACTTACTAAAAACTACCTAAAAACAATGCCAAAAAGCGTATAAATTATCAGCTCATCAGGATGACTCAAGTAGAAAAAGGGGATGACCGATAAAGAGAAAAGAGCTATGATCAAGAGATTAAAGTGAAAAAGGTGGACGTAATATACAATTTTGTTATTAGTGAGGCTACAATGAAAAAGTTGAGGTAGCCTTGATGGGATAATTTGATTCTGAATTTGATGGGCCGTAAAATATCCTTGCAGGTTCTAACGAGGCGGCTAGAATCATGTGGGGTAAGCAAGGGAGCATAAAAGTCATCGACCTAGGAAATGAGTTTTTTCTCGTCAAATTTTTCTCCCAAGAGTACTTAGATTATGCTTTAACAGAAGGCCCTTGGAGGATCTTCGATCATTATCTCTCCATTAGATTTTGGAAGCCAAACTTCAATCCAACGGAGGCTAGCATTGATACAGTGGCAGCATGGATACGACTACCGGGATTGGCCAGAGTATTATAAAAAGAAAATTTTAGAGAAGATTAGCAATAAAATTGGAAGAAATTTAAAAGTAGACTCCAATACTACTGAAAAGTGTCATGGGAAGCCATAAGAGAGAGCTTACTGCCCTCAAGAAGCCACAAGAGGAAGAAACCGATGAAGCTCAAGCAACGGAGGAGGTAGTTAGGAGAGTTGGGAAAGAAGCAGTGGAGAGTACAATTGGAGGGATGGTAAAAAAGGGTAAAGAAGGAATTAGTGTTTTGAATAAAGGTAAAAAAAATGAAAGTTCGAAAGAGTCTTTTGGCCCTTGGATGGTAGTGCAACGTACTACACGTGGCAGAAGCAATAAGAAGTCAGACAATGGAAAGGTGAGTGGAATAAATGGAGAGAGTAGTGGAGATGCTGATAAAATAGTCACACACAGAACGATAGGTACAAGGTTTACAATTCTCAATGAGAAAAATTATTGTGATACTGGTAACAATCATTTGCAAAATCAAGATGCCCCCAGAAACGACAAATCAAGATAATCCAAGACCATCATTGATTCCCCTCTCAAATCGTATATCTACCCATACGAGACATAATGCCAAAAATAATAACCCATCTAGAGAACAAAAATATGAAAAATCAGCAAGCTCAAAAAATAATGACACAACAAGCCCAACAAATTGTCCAAACTAAGTCCCAAAAACTATTCAACCCATTCAATAAAAACCAAAATAAACAACCTAAGACCCAAACCATTGCCATCCAAAACCAGCCCATCTAAAGATCAACCCAAAGCCAAAATCATGAAAATATACTCATGAACAACCAATACTCTCAAAACCAACGCAATGAAGCGGTTATGAATTCCCAAGGAACACCAATGGAAGAGACTTATCCCTGAGACTATGATGATGGAAGAGGATGGGAATTTTTCAAAGGACCAGACTCACCAGACCTCCACTCAATTAACATAGATATCATGGTGGAAGCAGCGAAAAAACCATGAAGAGGAGGTGTTCAGGAGGAATAGAGAAAAATATGTATAAAGAAGTGGAGCAGTAAGTGTTTTTCTTCCTTTCGTTGTAGTTAATCATGGTAATTTTCTCTTGGAACTATAGAGGTGCAGTGAGTCAAGCGTTCTCTTGCTCCCTAAAAGAATTTATGAGAATGTATAGACTTGATATAGTTATTTTACAAGAGATTAGATATAGTGGTGAACAAGCTAGTAGGACTATTAACTAGTGCAATTTTGACTATAATATTATAGAGGATGCTAATGGATTTAATGGGGGAATACGGGTGCTCTGGAAGGACCCCAACATAACCATATCCCTAATTAAATCTCACCCTTAGTTTGCCCATATAGAGGTGAAGCAGCCTTATAAGAGAAGTTGGCGCCTAACGGCAATATATGCGAGTCCACAAGAGATTCTTAGAAGACTTTTGTGGGCAGAACTGAAAATCTTAGCTAATAGAATGGATAAGGAGTGGACATTGATAGGTGATTTTAATGAAATATCTTGTCCAACAAAAGAGAAAGGAGGCGGGAGGACGAATCTCAAGGCGTGTCAAAGATTTAAAGATTTTATGAACGAGTTCTCCCTAATAGATTTGGTGTATGCAGGTACTAGATTTATGTGGAGAGGACTTGTTTGAGAAGGAAGTGAAATGGTATATAAACATTTAGATAGAGTGCTAGCTAATACCGACTAAAAAATGAGGTTTGAAGAGGCTAAAGTTGAAGTGCTTACTAGAACCAGATCAAGCCATCATCCACTTCTTCTGACTCTAGAACCACAAAACTAGAGATGCAGAGATAGGCGGTTTAGATATGAGGTTATGTGGAAGTTGCACCTTGGATTTGATGATTTCATTAATCAAATCTGGAACAAGGATGTAAGCCTCAGTCAAGCTCTTGGGCAAATCGCTAATGACTTGAAGAAGTGGAACAAAAAAGTATTCGGGTATGTAGGGCAACAGAAACAAAAGTTGCTAAATAGACTTGGATGAATTCAAAGGGCTCAGGAACATTCTAAGAACCCATTTCTGGAGAAGCTTGAGAAACAACTTAATGCAGAACTAGAAGAATTACTTGATAGAAAAATAGCTATGTGACTGCAGAAATCAAGGGAGAGATAAATTATGGAAGATGACTGTAATACACGATATTATTACACTAAGACTATCATCAGACGAAGGAAGAATAGAGTTCTGAAATTGAACAACACTCTTATTATCCTCATCCCAAAAGTTTTCCACCCAGAATTCATTTTACAATTTTGGCCAATCTCTCTATGTAATGTGAGTTACAAGAGATTATCAAAGATCATAGTAGAAAGGTTAAAACCAGCGCTGATTGAGAGAATTACTCCTCAACAGTCGAGTTTTATTTCAAGCAGGAAAATACAAGATAATATTATGATTGCTAAAGAACTTCATCATATTATGCGTAGATGCAAAGGGAAAAAGGGATATATGGTGATTAAGTTTAACTTTGAAAAGGCATATGATCAGGTGTGATGGTCCTTCCTAAATATCTGTTTGCAAGAATTTGTCCTCCCAGATAAACTTATAACTATAATCATGCACTGCATTACCTCAGTGTCATATAATCTCCTTTGAAATGGGGACAAAATCGAAGAGTTTATGCCCACCAAGGCCTTCGCCAAGGCAATCCGATATCTCCTTATGTGTTCATCATTGTGATGGACAATCTGTCTCAATTAATTGAGGAATATGCCGCTGCAGGAAGATGGATATCCATTACTGTAGGGAGGAGAGGGCCAACAATTTCGCATCTTCTCTTTGCGGATAACCTCTTTGTGTTTGCGGAGGCCAACACTGATTAGATTATAACGATTTTGGAAGGTATGGAGAGATTTTGTGAGGCATCAGGATTAAAGGTGAGTAAAGAAAAAATTGCTATGATCTTCTCAAATAATGTGAAGAATGAGGTTAAACTAGACATTATGAACATTTGTCAATTTCAAGAGAACTAAAGTCTGGGTAAGTACCTAGGTGCTATGATATCTAATCATAGACAAAAAAAAGAAAAATCCAAACATGTTCTCCAAAGAGTCCAAGAAAAGCTTAAGGGATGGAAGAGTCAATGTCTGTCGTTAGCGGGGCGTATCACTCTAGCTAAACCATTGCTTAGTCCTATTTCAAATTATGATATGCAAAACTCAATGCTACCAAAGAGAATATACAATGAAGTGAAAAAAAGCACAATGTAGGTTTATTTGAAAAAATTATCAGCAACTAAAATCTATGTACCATATATCTTAGAAGACTCTATATCTACCAAAGGAATAGGGAGGATTGGGGATAAAGAATCTACAATATATGAATGAAGCCTTTATGATAAAAGTTTACTGGCGCATCATAATAGAACCAGAGGCACTGGGTGAGAATTATCACCCGTAGTGAAGGGGATAACACTCTTAAGTTATTTGAAAATGCAAGGAATAGACAACATTCACAAGTGGAAAAGGAGCTAAAAAGAGTGCGGCCAAGATTGAGAAAAAACTATAGATGGATTATAGGAGATGGGGGCAAGGCTTTATTTTGAAAGGACTATTGGATCCTTAACACTAGGAGCCTAATTGAGGAGAGTGTAAATCAGATTCCTATAGAAATAGTAGGGGAAAAATAATTGATTATGTGAATGAAGGAGGATGGAACACTTTGAGTATGGAGTCATTTCTTACAATCCATACTTTACAAAAAATAAAATCACAAATCCCACCAAATAAGGATAAAAGAAGAGATATTTTATGTTGGATACATAAATCAGATGGCATTTTCACGATTTCATCAACTTATAAAATGTTAAACAGAACAGGAAAAAAAACAAGATATGGAGAGTTATATGAAAATGGAGAGAACCAAAGAGAATAAGGACCTTTATTTGGCAGACAGCACATGGAAAACTCTTGACTTCAGGAAGGAAAGCTAGATTAATAAAAACATCGTTGTTTTGTCATAAGTACCTCCAGACGAAAAAGAACATATTTCACACCTTGAGGGACTGCCCGAATGCTGCAATAATATAGTTCAAACTTGTTCAACCATCTGTAATAGTACTTTTTCTTTCAGTTCCCATCCAATCATGGATAGAATTAAATATGTTGAATGATTTAGGGAAGAATGGTCAAAATGAATGGAAAGATGAGTTTATGATAGTATGCTGGTGGTTATGGAGATGTAGAAATATAGAAGTGCATAATCCTAATTTTAATAGACCTTCAAATGTTGTTAAGGTTAGAGAATGTATAGCCAGTTACAAGATGACATTCCAGAAGAAGTATCTCTTGGTAGAACGCAAAAAGACAAGAAGAACAAACTCTAAATGGCAACTACCTCCACTCCGATGGGTCAAATTGAACAATAATGGTTCATCTCACCTGCAAAGTCAAAAGAGTAGGTGTGAGAGTTTATTAAGAACTTATCGGAGAGAATGGATTGGAGGTTTCATGACTCACCTGGGGACTTGCTTGTCCGAAAAAGTAGAACTTTCGAGGTCATATACAAACTGCTGATAGCTGCAGATCTGAGAATGAGAAGGATAGAAGCCAAACTAGACTCTATGGAGACATTGGAAATAATAAATCAATATAGCACTGAAACAAATCTGCACACTGAAGCAACAAGAGAAATTGTCTAGTTCAAGAGAAGACCTTAGAAAATAGTTTTTAGACACATAATGAGGAAAGCTAACCGTTGTGCAGATTTGCTTGCAAGAGAAAGTAGCAAGATCGAATGTCCCTTTAAATTCATAGATGCTCCCCCAAAAGATCTAACTAATTTGAACTTTGATGATGTGAAAGGGTTGGCACTATTCCAAAAAATACTTTGTAATCCTTGAGTTTTGATTGTTTTTTTTTGACATTTTTTTTGTCTATACTTAATTCCCTTTCTTTAAAAAAAATATAAAAAAAAGAATATTTGCACTACGACATCTAAATTTAACATTTGTATACAATCAAGAACAGATCAAGAAATTTTAATAGAGGTTTAAATTTTAGACAAATGTTTCAATTTTTTATTGTATTTTTTATTGCATTAAAACAATTCAGACATAATATGTAGTTATTGAATTGGTTTTATCTATAGAAAAAATCTTATAAAATTTTTTTCTTAATTTTATTTTTGACATGACAATTATATAAAAGAGACAATAATATTAATAATAAATTATAAAATTACAAAATATCAGTAATACATAATGTATTTAATTAAAAAGTTATCACATATTTTATTAACTAAAATTAATTCTTTCAAAAATTTTAAAAAATTTAAAAATAAATCATAAACTATTAATTACTTAAAAGGCACAGTAGCTGAAATTAAATAAGTTAAGATAAAAAATAAAGTATTTTTATCTTTTAGGAATGTTAATTTAAAATAAAAAGAGTATTTTTTATAAGAAAAAAATATTTAAAATACACAATGTAATTACCAAAAAACATAACTATGTAAGTCATCATGATTAGTATTCTATATAATAATATAAATATTAAATATGTTAATATCTTAAAAGAACAAATGAATTTTTTTAAAATATAAACATAGAGATGAATCAGATGAGTATATAAAAACTAATTTAAAATATACAAAGATTTGAATGTATGATATTAAATTAATTACGTAAAAAATATTAATAAACTAAATAGTTGAGACATAAACTCATTGTATAATAAAAAAATAATACATATAAAACTAATAAATTATATAATATTTTTTATTTTTTTAAATACGTTTTTCATATATAAGTATAGCTCCTTAAAATTTTGAGAGGGAACGAAAACCGCTGCCCGTCCCATTATATCCATCCCCACATACAATCGACTGCTTTTTCTTGAAATTTTAGCACATTATTTCCGCTATCTCAAACTCAGCTTCTCATAATAATTGACAAAGCAAGCTTCTACAAGCATAATAATATATAAAGGAAAGGGATTTCTTGTCTAAAATATCATGAAACGTGAATGTGAGATTTGAAGCAAGAGAACAAGACATAGCACAATACATAATAAACAATTAAACTTGATCAATAATGGCATGAATTAAACTCTATTATATAAGCTTAAATTTTCAATAAAAATAACAGGAAGCGAAATTTACCTCCAGTTGTACTCATATGCATATATAACGAATAAATAAACTCCTCAATTTAACTCTCTTGAACATGTGCAAATTTACCTTGTTGCTTGCAGACAATAATGGATACGGTAAATTCATTACTGTGAACTTGCTTTTGAAAGACCCTTTCTTCTCCAAATGACAGATTTCGTACATCACAGGATGCATGGTAAATGAGATTGTTACTGAATTTTGTGCAACACTTCCCAAGTTGTTTGAAGGCTTGATTAGCAGCAACAAGATTCAGATTGAAATTGAATGTGGATAGTAACAAATTACAAACTCAACTAGCCAATGGCGCATAGTTTCATTTATTTGAACAGAGGAGGAGCAATGAGTTGTAGGATATTCAAACATAATCTATCTTTTTTTAAATAAAATATTATTTTTAACTATTAAAGATTTGAGTGCACATAATTTTAACTATAAAAGATATATACTAACTTGATACCATCAAAGATTGGGTTAATACTTAATACTATAAAACTACCTAAAATGTTAGTTCAGTGAGTAGTTTTGTCAAACTAATCCAATTCATTATGAGTATTGAATTAATTTATATCTTTTATGGTTAAAAGTTAAAACTGAGGACTGCATCTTCTCAATTTTTTTTCTAATTGTTTGATAAAGTATAATTTTTTATAATTCCAAATAATAATCAAATTAGTCCCTAAAAATTGAATCGATCATCAATTTCATCCCTAAATATTTTTTAATTAAATTAGTAGATAAAATATTTAAAATTAATTATGTTTGTCCCTCTGTCAATATGTTAAGAGTTTTTGTCAATAATTATACCACGTGAAATGTTAATACCGTCTGGCTCATCTCCTTTCATTTACAGTACTCAATTGTTCTTCTTTCACATTCAAAACGACGTCCTACAAAAAACCAATGGATAATGCTACGGTGCTGAAATGAGTTGGACACAATATATAAGAGACGCGTGTTGGTTTTGATGTGACAGGAGAAACATCAACTGAGCCGAAACATCAATGGGCAGAATGTTTGTCGAAGTATAGGGAGGTAATTATGTCAGGTAGTGTATTAATTTGAGGATTTATTCCTTTATAAGAATTGGATTAATTTTTTTGTTGCCGTTGGGCTTTTCTGTTAGTAAATGCATTGGATTGGTAATGTAAAGAATTGATCGAGAAATTTTTTTTATCATTATTTAGTTATTAACTCAATCTTTTTAGTTTAGTTATTTTAGTTTAGTTATTCAACAACATATTCTATCCCACACTTTTAAATATTGATAACTAATTGATAATTAAAAATAATAAATTCTGATAGTCCTCTAATATTTCTCTAACAACAACAACAACAACAATAATAATAATAATAATTAAAGATGTGGTGAGTGTTAGGACTTCGTTTGAAACAAACTCACCTCCAGGAGTGTCCCAACTTCTTTTTATGAAATGAGCCAAAAAAATGAAATCTATTATCACTCCTCCCTCAAAAGAATTTGTCTTCGTGTCTCATTTTTTGTTTTATCCATTATTTTTTATGTTATTTTTAATATATAAGTATTTAATATTGAAGGTTGTAGAAGACTTAGAGAAGCGGGGTTGAATCTATGACCTTTTTTTAGTTTAATGAATTAACTCTTTAAACACAAACTTTCAATCTGAATCTGTTTGAACTCAGTAACAGAAAATTTATGAGACAATTTTTTTTGTCTCATGAATATCAGAAAACAGAACAGCGAAGGGAAGAGAGAAAATGACATCATCACGTATTCTGGTTCAGTTGCCTTGTGCAATGCAACTTACGTCCAGTCTCCACCACAACAGTGGTGGAATTTCCACTATAATTAAAGTATTATATACACCAATTCCACAGGATTGATACAATCCTTTCCCACTTAAGTTCTAACCTAACTTGACTTGGCTATGCTAATACCTAACTCTTCACTCTTAGTGCTTACCCAACTAAGAAAGGGGTACCTCACAGGTACAAGATACAAGACACAATAAACAACCTAAAGAAATCTTAAATCACTCTAGACTTTTCACTCAAGTGTATCACTCAGCCTCTTTCACTCTTTGGCTTTTTCTTAAGCTCTCCCTTTTAGCCTTTTACTACTCAAGAAATTACAGAAAGATATACATTGAAAATGAAATTACAATTTGTAAAACATGAAGGAGATTGATGCTTCAACAGCCTCTATTGCTATGCGATGAACCATATTTTCTTAACTCTGGTTTTGTTTCTCATTTTGGCGGAATGCTCCTTTGATAGAAAGCACTGTCCAAGTTGATGAACTCTCTCATAGAAGAGTTCTCAGAATATGAACTTTAAACCTTGGCTTTCTCTCCTTACTTCAGTAGTAACAAAATTTTTCTTTTTTGTATCTCCTTGCATGTTGCTGAGATGCTCTCTTCCAGGTCAACTCCTCGAGCTGTGAGCTACCAACTTAGCCTTTCACTTTTACTCATTAATCTCCAATTTGGAATTTTGAAACAAATCTCTTTTTCTTGGCCGAATGCCTCAGAACAATAAAGAAGAAAAGTTTTCAATGGCAATCCCACATCTGAACCCTTGAGATATTACTTTATCCCCAAGAAACAGTCTTGGCCTTTGATTTACAGCACTGTGTATCAGACACCCCTTTCTCCATTTATCTCAGATTAGAATAAAAGAAAATTGGAGATGGAGGGTGATGAGCGGATAATTTATACGTTTTTTGGCATTGTTTTTAGGTAGTTTTTAGTAAGATCTAGCTACTTTTAGGGATGTTTTTATTAGTTTTTATGCAAAATTCACATTTCTGGACTTTACTATGAGTTTGTGTATTTTTCTGTGATTTCAGGTATTTTCTGGCTGAAATTGAGGGACTTGAGCAAAAATCTTATTCAGGCTGAAAAAGGACTGCTGATGTTGTTGGATTCTGACCTCCTTGCACTCGAAATGGATTTTCTAAAGCTACAGAACTCCAAATGGCGCGCTCTAAACTGCGTTGGAAAGTAGACATCTAGGGCTTTTCAGAAATATATAATAGTCCATACTTTGTTCGAGTTTAGATGAGGCAAACTAGCATTCAACGCCAGTTCCATGCTGCATTCTGGAGTAAAACGCCAGAAACACGTCACAAACCAGAGTTAAACGCCAAAAACACATTACAACTTGGCGTTTAACTCCAAAAGAAGCCTCTGCACGAGTAAAGCTCAAGCTTAGCCCAAGCACACACCAAAGTGGGCCCCGAAAGTGGATTTCTGCACGTAGACTTATTTCTGTAAACCCTAGTAGCTAGTTTAGTATAAATAGAACTTTTTACTATTGTACTAGGCGTCTTTTGACCATTCGGTCTTTTTTCCTATTTTCGAATTCATATGTCATTTGGGGAGGCTGGCCATTCGGCCATGCCTAGACCTTGTTCTTATGTATTTTTAACGGTGGAGTTTCTACACACCATAGATTAAGGTGTGGAGCTCTGCTGTACCTCGAGAATTAATACAATTACTACTGTTCTTCTATTCAATTCAAGCTTATTCTTATTCTAAGATATTCGCTGCACTTCAACCTGATGGATGTGATGATCCGTGACACTCATCATCATCCGTCCTTATGAACGCATGACTAACAACCACTTCCGTTCTACCTTAGATCGAGCGTGTATCTCTTATGTTCCTTAATCAGAATCTTCGTGGTATAAGCTAGAATTATTGGCGGCCATTCTTGAGAATCTGAAAAGTCTAAACCTTGTCTATGGTATTCAGAGTAGGATTTAGGAATTGAATGACTGTTACGAGCTTCAAACTCGCGATTGTTGGGCGTAGTGACAGACGCAAAAGAATCAATGGATTCTATTCCGACATGATCGAGAACCGACAGATGATTAGCCTTGCTGTGACAAGAGCATTTGGACCATTTTCACTGAGAGGATGGGAAGTATCCATTGACAATAGTGATGCCCTACATACAGCTTGCCATAGAAAGGAGTAAGAATGATTGGATGAAAGCCGTAGGAAAGCAGAAATTCAAAAGGAACACAGCATCTTCATGCGCTTATCTGAAATTCCCACTAATGATCTACATAAGTATCTCTATCTTTATTTTATGCTTTATTTATCTTTATATTCGAAAACCATTACAACCATTTGAATTCGCCTAACTGAGATTTACAAGATGACCATAGCTTGTCAGGGATTGTTTGAGTTTGGACAACTGACGGTTCATCTTGTTGCTCAGATTAGGTAATTTTCTTTTCAAAAAGTTTTCAAAAATCTTTCAAAAAGTTTTTCTTTGTTTTCATTTTTCCAAAAAGTAATTTTCGAAAAAAAACCAAAAAAATCATAAAATCATAAAAATCAAAAATATTTTTGTGTTTCTTATCTGAGTCTAGTGCCAATTTTTAAGTTTAGTGTCAATTGCATGTTTTAAAAACTTTTGCATTTTTCGAAAATTCATGCATGTGTTCTTCATGATCTTCAAGTTGTTCTTGACAAGTCTTCTTGTTTGATCTTCATATTTTCTTGTTTTGTGTTTTTTGTTCTTTTTCCTATGCATTTTTGCATTCATAATGTCTAAGCATTGAAGATTTCTAAGTTTGGTGTCTTGCATGTTTTTCTTTTATTGAAAATCTTTCAAAAATAAGTCTTGATGTTCATCTTGATCTTCAAAGTGTTCTTGGTGTTCATCTTGACATTCATAGTGTTCTTGCGTGCGTCATGTGTTTTGATTCATAATTTTCATGTTGTGAGTCATTTTTGTGTTTTTCTCTCTTTTCATTAAAAATTCAAAAAAAATATCTTTTCCTTATTTTTCTCATAATTTTTGAAATCTTTGGGTTGACTTAGTCAAAAAATTTTAAAATAAGTTGTTTCTTGTTAGTCAAGTCAAGATTTCAATTTTAAAAATCTTATCTTTTGAAAACTTTTTCAAAAATCAAATCTTTTTCAATTTTTTTCATATTTTCGAAAATTTTAAAATTTATTTTCAAAATCTTTTTCTTATTTTCATAATTTTTGAAAACTTTACTAACAATTAATGTGATTGATTCAAAAATTTGAAGTTTGTTACTTTCTTATTAAGAAAGGTTCAATCTTTGAATTCTAGAATCATATCTTTTAGTTTCTTGTTTGTCAAGTAATCAATTTTAATTTTAAAAAAATCAAATCTTTTCCAAAATATCTTTTTCAATCATATCTTTTTCAAAATCAATTTCAAAAATCTTTTCTAACTTCTTATCCTTTCAAAATTGATTTTCAAATCTTTTTCAACTAACTAATTGACTTTTTGTTTGTTTCTTATCTTTTTCAAAACTATCTAACTACTTTTCTCTCTCTAATTTTTGAAAATTCCTCACTCTTTTTCAAAATTCTTTTAATTAACTAATTGTTTCAAATTTTAATTTTATTTCTTCTTTTAATTTTCGAAAATCACTAACCTTTTTTCAAAAATAATATTCGAATTTTCTATCTCTCATCTCTTTCTATTTATTTATTCATTTACTAACACTTCTCTTTATCTCAAAAATTTGAACCCTCTCCTCTCTTCTGTGTTCGAATTTTTTCTTCTCTTTCTTCTATTCTCCTCTTTTTCTACTCACATAAAGGAATCTCTATACTGTGACATAGAGGATTCCTCTTCTTTCTTTGTTTTCTTCTCTTTTATATGAGCAAGAATAAAGAAAAAGGTATTCTTGTTGAAGCTGATCCTGAACCTGAAAGTACCTTGAAGAGGAAGCTAAGAGCAGCTAAAGCACAATACTCTGAAGAGGACCCAACTAAAATTTTTGAACAGGAAAAGGAGATGGCAGCCGAAAATAATAACAACAATAATGCAGGAAGATGCTTGGTGACTTTACTGCACCAAATTCCAAATTACATGGAAGAAGCATCTCAATCCCTGCCATTGGAGCAAAAAATTTTGAGCTAAAGCCTCAATTAAATTCTCTAATACAACAGAATTACAAGTTTCATGGACTTTCATCAGAAGATTCTTTTTAGTTCTTAACTGAGCTTTATTAGAACTACTAGTCCCGCTCATCTAATTAAATATGAGCTTTATTGAGAACTCTAAGATTTATTGTATCCTTCTCTTCTTTTTATCCTATTTTGCTTTTGGTTGCTTGGGGACAAGTAACAGTTTAAGTTTGGTATTCTGAGGGCAGATATTTTATATGCTTTTTGGCATCATTTTCATATAGTTTTCATTATGTTTTTGTCTAGGTTTTATTGTATTTTCATAGGTTTTAGTCCAAAATTCACATTTTTTATTCTACTTTGAATTTATGTATTTTATGATGATTTCAGATATTTTCTGGCTGAAATTGAGGAGTTTGAGCAGAAGTTTGATTCAGAGACAGAGAAAGAACTGCAGATGTTGTTAGGATCTGACCTCCGTGCACTTGAAGGAGCTTTTCTGGAGCTACAGAACTACAAATGGTGCGCTCTCAACGGCTATGAGAAGCTAACATCCAGGAATTTTCAGAAATATATAATAATTCATACTTTGCTTTGGAAATGAAGGCCTAAAACTAGCGTTCAACGCTAGCCACCAGCCCCATTCTTGGTGTCCAGTGCCCAAAGGGGAGTAGCTGGCATCCCAACGCCCAAAAGGGAGTCCCAAGCTGGTGTTCAACGCCCCTAAGTAGTCCTAACTCGTGGGAGACACTCAAGCTCAGCCCAAATACTCACCAAGTGGGCCCCAGAAGTAAATTTTCGCACTACAAGACTAGTTTATCTTATTTCTGTAATTCTTAGTTAGCACATTAGTATATATAGACAAGAGTTCACCTTTGTTAGGGGACTCTTGCCCACTTTCACATTTTTCATTGTACTTTTCTGTAAGCATGAGTCACTAACCTCTTAAGGTTAAGGTTAGGAGCTCTGCTGAGTTTCATGGATCAATAATATTACTGTTCTAGTTCAATATATCTGATTCTATTCTCTTATGCATTCTTGTTCTTCATCTTATAAATTGAGGGTGACCCGTGACAATCACCCTTGTTCTACATGGGTTCCGTGCAAGTCCTGACTTGGATAGCATTGAACCAAAGCTAGAGATTGCATTGCGAATTCCAATAGAGCACCTAGACAACTTTGGATACGTGGCATGAAATCCCGTTGACCGTGGGTAAGTGAGGTCTCTGTGGCGCTAAGGCTAGAGTCTGAAAAGCAGCGTTCCCTAATCCAGAAGATCTGCCTTGTCTGTGGCACCTTGAGTAGGATCATGAAGAGGAGTGGATTGCTTAGAGCTTCATCTTCTGTTACAGTAAGAAACCTAGCAATGGCTTGATGAGAGGACATGAGTCACTTGCAACATGGTGGATTGCTGCAGTGGAGGAGGTTAACTTGATGAGAGGACATGAGTTAATCACTTATGGCTGCCATTGAAGGAATAAAAAAGTTATTGAAGTGGACAGTAAAAAAATTTAATCTGGAAAGACAAAATATCTCCCAAGCCTCAGCCGTTCTCATACCATTTATTTTCCACCTATCTAGTAACGTTTTATTTATTTATTCTGTTTTATGAGTTTTTCGTCACAAACTATAATTTCTTTCTGCCTAACTAAGATCTGCAAGGTAATCACTCCTTGCTCAAACCAACAATCTCCGTAAGATCAACCCTCACTCACCTGAGGTATTACTTGGACGACCCGATATACTTGCCGGTTTATCTGTGCAAAACGTACGGAGCCAGTTTTGTGCACCACCTGCATCACTTAATAAAAAATGATTAAATCTAATTAGGTAGTTAGCCCAATAAAATAATATTTGTCATCATCAAACATGTTAATTAATTTCTTAACTCAACAAATGTCTATACAAAAATTTGATTCTAAATATATATTTTTTGAATTTGTAATATAAATAATAATCTTTATATTTTACTATTTTCATTTTTTTATATTGAAACAACTATAAATTATTATTATAAACCTTAAATACAAATTTTATTTT
>NC_029773.3:25442995-25464078 GCF_000817695.3 Arachis duranensis | reverse complement strand
CTCTTTAATTTTTTTTATAAAAATTAAAAGATTAAAATTATCAAATTACAAAATACTAACTAAAATTATTTTTCCTTTCTAATTCGTGAATATAATTTAACTTTAATAACAATAACATATTTAATACAAAAAAATAAAGCATACCAGATAATAACATTTTAATTCCTAAATATAATTTAATTCATTATTAACATAAAAAATTAAAATTTAAAAATTTAAAAATTTTATTATTAACATGGACAATAACAATACAATATTTAAAATTAAATATATCAAGTTTTAATTATTATTATTATTGACGTCACAAATTAAATACTCAACAAAAAATATAAAAATATAATTTTTTTATTAAAAAGAATTAAATAATATTAAATACCAAAAATATAATTTTTTTCTTATCAACATAAAAAAATCTAAACACATTAGACATACGCATCGTTAATATCATATAAAAAATAGAATATTTGGTGATGATTATTTTTTGTGTCGTTCAGATGAAAAATAAAATAATATTATTATTATTATTATTATTATTATTATTATTATTGGATCAATTCTTTACATTACCAATTCAATCCATCTACTTAAAAAAGTCTAACGATAACAAAAAAATTAATCCAATTCTTATAAAGGATTAAACTTTAGGGATAGCAATATCATCCGAATTCTACGGGTACCTACCCGTTTAGCATGGGTAATTACCCGTCCCGCACCGGGATGGGGTCTTGGGAGAAGAGGGGCGGGTCGGGTTTATGTAATACCCGCCCCTACCCACGTACGGCAGGGCGGGGTCGGATAGAGCAAAAACTCGCTCCTATCCGTCTCGTTGCCACCCCTATTAAACCCTCAAATTAATACACTAAATGGCATAATTACCTCTCTATACTTCGACAAATATTCTGCCCACTGATGCTTCCACTCAGTTGATATTTTTTTTGTCACAACAAAACTAATATACGTCTCTTATATATTGTGTCCAACTCATTTCAGTAGGTACTGGAAAAAAAATATTTTAACACCGTAGTATTACCCAAAACCAAAAGCTAGAACTTACTTAACATTGTGTCATAAAAATATACTAAATAAACAATACAAGATCAACAAAAAGATGAAAAGAAAATGTATTCTACACTTCTCTATAAAAAAAGCATTCTAAAGAATCAATCAATCAAAATTAACAAGAAGTCATTTATTTATTTTTTGTATGAACAAAAATATGTCATAAGCACACTAATCACAATAATAGTAGGCAAGCTAAACAAAATGAATCAAAAGAAATTGCTCAACAGTGTAGAAAAATATTTCTCAAAAAAAAAAAAGTAAAATAGTTAAAAGCAATAGTGATTACAGAAAAGGGATATGACAACATGCAAAATTGAAATCCTCCCTACAACACCCTCAAAAATAGGGATAAATATTTCTAATAGTCACATACACTCATGATTCGTGCTTGCATGTCCTAGTGTGATTAGAAATTTTAAGAATTGTAAGTATGTAATGTAATCAATGAAAATTTCTCTAATTTATTGAAATTACTTCTATTTTTAGTGTAAATTTTAAGTTATTTGTTATAATTTTAGCCATCAAATAAACTTGAACACCAGATAAAAAATTATAATAAGTTAGTAACGAATCAGTTAAAGAATTAGTTGCCGAATTTCATCACGCAGATTAAATTTTTTAGATAGTTCAAGGGTGCACAACATATACTAGAGGAGTCGATAAACATTGACGAATTATTTATCTTAATCTTAAAATTGGAGGATAAATGGTAGTCCAATGGAATTAATATTTGATACTTATTTAAATAAAAATGTTAAAAATATTTTTTATAAAGAGTTTTGTATAAAAAGTGTGTTTTATTTATTTAGTTATATTTAAAAAAATAATATTTTTATAACATATTAAATCAAATCTTATAATTTATCATCTAATAATAAAAAAAAAGAAAGCTCTGCATACAAGTTATTAGGGCTTGTATGCTTTACAAGTTAATTAACGAATAAACCCCAAAAACGCGATGCAAGGTCTACGTTCTTCTTCTTCTTCCTCTTCCTCTTCTTCTTCTTCTTTTCTTTCGTTTCTTACCTTCTCTTTCTCCTTCTTCTTCTTCTTGCTGCACGTTCTTCTTCCTCTTCCTCTTCTTCTTCTTCTTTTCTTTCGTTTCTTGTTTTCTCTTTCTCGTTCTTCTTCTTCTTGCACGTTCTTCTTCCTCTTCCTCTTCTTCTTTTCTTTCGTTTCTTGCCTTCTCTTTCTCCTTCTTCTTCTTCTTGCTGCACATTCTTCTTCCTCTTTCTGTTCTTCTTCTTCATTTACGTGCTTTTCTCTCTGTTTTCTTTCTTCATTATTCTCGATTTCCATTTTTTTACATCAAGCTCTGAAATCATTTTTGAAGAAGAAGAAGTAGCAGAAGATGAGGAGGAGAAAGAGAAAGAGTTATGAAATATGCATAAGGTGTATTTCAACGAATTTTGGGTGTATTTCTTAAATCATTTGGGTGTATTTTTGTAATCCTTTGAGTGTATTTCTATAATCCTTTGGGTGTATTTCTATAATCGTTTGTGTGAATTTCTGTAACCGTTTGGGTGTATTTCTATAATCCTTTGGGTGTATTTCTGTAATCGTTGGGGTGTATTTCTGTAATCGTTTGGGTGTATTTCTGAAGTTCTATTATTTTCAAATTTGGCAAGAAAATTGTTTTCATGGAGGAAGAAGAAGAAGGGTCGTTCATAATGCATGGTGAGTAGCGCGCTTTGGAAACAGGAAGTTGTTGAATAACGTGCGTTTTATTTACTCTTGAAAGTGGAAGTGTGTAATGCGTTAATTAAGTGTAATACGTGTGTTTTATTGGACTTGTAAGACTTGTAAGCCAAAAAGATTTGTACATGTAGCAGGTCTCTAAAAAAATACATCTTCATATAAAGATAATTAACCTGCATTTGTTTCTGAGAATAGGATATGATAAGACACTGAGAATAAGACTTAAGTCACAGAGACTCAAAATTTTGTATTTTTGTATTTTGTTTGGAGATAAATTAAAACAAATTATGAAAATTTAATTTATTCTTATTTATTTTTATTAAAAAATTTGAGATAAAAAATATAATTATGAAAAATTAACCAGAATAATAAAAGAAAAAAATAAAAAATAAGTTGTATCTTTGTTAGTATCTTTATATTTTTCCAATCATGATGGACATAAAATATACTAATTTAGTATTTTTAAATATAATATTTCTATCCATATTTTATCTGTCAAATATAATTTTGTGTCTTTATTCTATAAACAAATACAATTTTATAAAATCTTGATGATAGTATCTACTTTAATATTTTACTCTCTTTTAATTTCTAACTTTTTGAAATTTAAATATCTTTCCTTGAACGCCGGAGCGACCAAACTCCGGATCCGCAACTATTCCGCGCGCTGGAAAGCGGAAAACCCAAAATCCTCAAAAGGTGTAATCTCAGCCATCAAAATGTTAAACCCCCATTCAATGAATACAAAACAAACCACGTCATCAATCCTCAAAAAACCACACCAACCAATCAGGATCCATCTCTCATCCCTATATATATTCCCACTACAATACCTTCATTCTTCATCTAAACCTACACTCTCTTCTCAACTCACACGCAACTTAACCTTCGAACCACCGTTCTTTTTTTCTTCTTCCAACAATGGCTCCAGCGAAGGCAGAGAAGAAGCCGGCAGAGAAGAAACCCGCGGAGAAAGCACCAGCGGAGAAGAAACCGAAGGCGGAGAAGAAGATCTCGAAGGAAGGAAGTAGCGATAAGAAGAAGAAGAGAGTGAAGAAGAGCGTTGAGACTTACAAGATCTACATCTTCAAGGTTCTGAAGCAGGTTCACCCTGACATCGGAATCTCGAGCAAAGCCATGGGGATAATGAACAGTTTTATCAACGATATCTTCGAGAAGCTCGCTCAGGAAGCTTCTAGACTCGCCAGGTATAACAAGAAGCCGACGATTACGTCGAGGGAGATTCAAACTGCCGTACGGTTGGTGCTCCCTGGTGAGTTGGCGAAGCATGCCGTTTCTGAAGGGACCAAAGCGGTGACTAAGTTCACCAGCTCGTAAAATGTTTGGGGATTTTTCTGGGGTTTCGGCTTCTAGATGAATCATGGATCTAGGGTTTTTACGGGAAATGTGCTTTTTTTTTAAATTTAATATTATTAGTATGTAGATGTAATGTCCTGAACAGTTGTTAATGGAAGGTGTTCTTTGGAATAATCACTGCGTGTTTGTCCCTTTCTTTTCCTCTTTCTTCTGTGACATGCAATTTACAAAATACAGTTATTGGTGAGGAATTATTCTCTGTATAAGAATTTAGGATTTTATGTTATAGAATTTGATATTGATAATTTGATGTTGAATAGATTTGTTCGGAACTTAGGATGGTTGATATCGGAACTTGATCTTGATTCTTTGGATGTTAATTCTCATTAAATTGGTAGGTTATTTGTGCTTCAAATACCAAGGGCTTTGTTTTCAAGTTTTATAGATTGTGATGACATGCAAGGTGTATGTTGTCTGTTTATGTTGGTCAAATCTGTATGAATGTTATGTGGCCTGGTTTATAACCTTCTGGGTGAAGCTATTTACTTATATGTAATTTAGTTACATGGTTTTCTTCGGTTTACCTTTTATTTTATATAAGGCAACAAAATTAATGTTTATGAGTATCTGTTTGTATATATGCTAGCATTTATGATTCAACATCAAGTGTATTAAAATAGGATAGATACCGCCGCATTCACTGCAATATACATAAAAACTAAATAATCTTTGATACTTGCAGATAATGCCTTCGATTGGATTGTCATAAATCTTTTTCGATAGTTACTTTGTCATTTCTTGCAAGTTGAAAAATGAAGTTTCTCTGCTTGGTACTTGAAGATTAGGGCTGATTCGGCTCTAGTTGGGGATTCTATGGAGTTGTTCACGATCAAATCTGGCTTGTGTGAGAAACTTATTGATTTTATCTTAATCCTTTCACCTTCCATTCCTTGATATTATCTTCTTTTCTGATTTTTCTTCTATGTTCATTTTCTTGTTATCATTGATGCTGGCGTTTTTAACTTATGATGCTCATATATTCTCGTTTAATTTAATTAGTGTGACCTTATGAGTCATTGGTTTTGTTATTTACAACTCCAGTGTGACTTTATAAGTCATTGGTTTTGTTATTTACAACTCCAGAATGTGTAGTGAATTTTTCGACAATGTTTTTGTTTAGTAGTTTTTTTGTAGAGACTTTGCAAAAGGAAATGATGAAGCTGTGTTTGGTTGTTGTCCAAGTGGCTAAAGTAACGATGAGACCCTTGGCTGCTCGGACAGGATGGGCATGGATTGAGAGGGAAGAACTGGTCTCATTCTTTTTGGGTATTGCACTGTTGTCATTTTGCCCCTCTAAAATATAAACCTTAGAATGCCTCTCTTCCTATAACTAAAAACTAATGCATAGACGGAAATTTGTGTCTCTATTCCTGCTTCCACTGTCCTCGCCCAAGAACCAAACACAGCCTGAATTCCACTGTTCATTCTTTTCTCAACTAAACATTGAATGTGAATAGGAAATGAAACCTTAAACCATTCAGAACTTTAAATTTGAAACGGTCACTGTCTTCCAAACAAGGGATTTCTAGGAAACACATGGCCTATTTCATGTATAACTAAATCTTTTCATGGTATCTCTTCATCTCAAACTGCTTGCATACTCCAATAACAGATTTTTTTTGCATATGAGCTAAATGTTAAAGATTGTTTTCTTGGGAGTGTTTATGGGTTTTTTATTTTATGGGGAAAGGAAAGGGAAAGGAGGGAAGGGCTTGAAATTGTAGGTAAAGTAAGTCCATTTTACTTTTCAGACCCTTACATTCCTTCCCCTCCAAAAACCTTGTATCTGTTCACAATTTGTGTATGTGTCACAAGTCTTCATGAATCTTCTGCATTTCCAGGTGATAATTTTGAGAATTAGAATCTTATTCATTTTACCTATTTGTAATGACTTGAATTGCTCAAAATTGAAACTTTAATGGTAGCATTTTTCAGGCCTCGGAAATAAAGAGATTCTAATTGTAGTTGGTATTTAATGATTTGTGGGACTGATTATTTGATTTAGATGGCAAAAGTTTATTTGAGTCTGAGGCCGGTTTTCTATGCCCTTTTTTCTGTTTGATTGACAGCATCACTCTCTGAGCTAGTATGCACATCGGAATTACTCATCCTTAGCGATCTTAATATTAGCTTCTAGGTTATTATGTTCATTAGAAATGAACCAATGAATCAGGTTCTGATGTTCAAGGTAATGGTTGCAAGCACTAACACGTTTTGTTCAGTTGTTGGGAGAATTGACTATTGGACTTGGTCATTCTCAAGTGATATTTATGTTTTTATTTTAGTAGTTACTTGCATGTTCCAATGTTGGAATCTTCTTGTTGGTGTATCATGTTTATTTAAACATGCATTTGTAGTTGCCTGACACATTTAAGAAATGCATGTAACTAGTGCCGGTGAACCTACTTTATTTTTTGTTTTTATGTGAAAAAATATAGAATACCAATATACTATCGCTCAACTTATTGTCAACAATAATTAATTATTATAAGTAGATACATGTATAAGGAGATACATGTATAAGGAGATATATCCAGAAGACACATTTATAAAGACACTTTCATTAAACACAATTATAAATGAGAGTTGGCAAATGAGAGTTGGCAGAAGTTGATAGAATTCTTTTTGGTTACGTAGCGAGATTGGTTATGATATTTGAAAAATTCGAAGTGTATAGTGGAGTGTAAGATCTTGATACTTCTTTTATTATTGTATTTGGGAAAAGCAAGTTTAAATGAAAAAAAAAATCAAATATAATGTTTGGAAGTAATTATACAAAATAAGCATGACATGAAATTAAAATGTAGGTACTTATTTTATGGAATTCAAATAAAACTAAATTTGATTTCGTTATTTTACTTATCTATATTCTTGTAATCTTATTCAGTTCATAAAAAATGTCGACATCATCAATTCTATGTGTAGGTTGGGTTTCGTGACTTTAGTCTATTTTAACTTTCACTAAATTTAAAATTCAAATTCTGCTTGTTATTCGTACTCGAGGCGAGATTAGGAACTAATGAGGTGGAGATTAGAGATTCCAATTTTGTCACGCTTAGAATTAAGTCAGGTGGATAATCTCTAAGATATTCTGATACTAAAGTCAGTAGGATGTTAGATGGTGAGAGCATTTTTTCATGTATTTTCCTATTGGTTGCTTTACCCTTTTAATATGATATAATGGGTTATTGAATTGTTGGGTGTCATCATGTGTATTTGAAACATATTTCTTCTTTGAAATACTACTTTAGAAGTTAAGAAAGTAGAAAGTAAATTTGAAAGTCTCGCTTAAATGAGAGTGAATAGTGAGTAGTGACCATCTGAATGAATAAATAAGTGAATATTGAAAGTGGAACATTGTTATATTTTTTTATCTACTAGTTGTGGTTTACATTGCTGCAAGACTAATAGTAACATAGTTGTTGAGTTTTTATTTCTTGTTTATTTTCATATTACCAAAATCGGTTACCCGGTCTCTCCCAACCCCTTTTTCTGTTGACAAGTGACGGTTGGTCTGTTTGCCACCACTAGATATTAGTTGTTCGAAAATATTGAAAGCATTTCTGGTGCGATCATGTGCATTTCAAGTACATACTGCTAGTTCGGTCTTCTTAGCAATGCGCAATCAAACTTTGGCCAATCTAGGTTTGGCGATTTTCATTGGGTCATGTTGTGTATTCTGCATTAATTTTTACATAATCATAGCTCAAATCACATCCCCATGCTTGTCCATGTCCTAGTCCATTGCCTGTGAGTAGGAAAATTAATATAATTAGACACTAAGAGGCAATACTCAAATTCGTTCCTAAATGATAACCAGGTTTTTCAAATTAATCCCCCGAAAGATTGTTAGTCATATTAGACCCTGAAAAATACAACTATAAAGTCAATTTAATCTTTCTATCAGTTAGATGATGATGTGTCACATGACATGACAATTTAATGTCACATGGTACTTAATATGACACATCGTCATCTCACTGATGGAAAGGTTCATTTGACTTGCGATTATATTTTTCAAGAACTAATATGACTAACAAAATCTTTCGAGTACCAATTTGGAGAACGAATTATCTTTAAGAAACGAATTCGATCATTAACCCTACACACTAACAAAATTATCAATAGAAGTAGATCCCTTCACTGGATTATACTGTTGAAGTGGTAAAAGAAAAAGCATATGCTATTGAGTTACAGTAATGTACTTACCAATTGATATGTTAATTCTAACAGTACCATGAGTCTCCCCAGCCCTTTTTAGATAATTACTAGCAGCAACCCTGCAATGTTTGGAACTTGTCAAGAGATTGTGTACCTCTAACTACCCACATGGCAATTCCTAATTAAAATCACAACAATGTTGTTCCAGCTAAAAATTTGAAAAGGCATTGTTAAGATTAGTTCTAATTGGTTTAGAAGCTGTTAAGAGATTGAGTATGTGTGTGGATGAAAATATAACGCATTCAAAGCTATCCTTGGCCCCTGATTCTCTAGCTTTTGCTTTAAAATATGGTGGTTGGTAACTAAAATAGAGCAACAAGCCATGATTATGTAAAATGAGTGCAAATATTGCAAGAAGGTAGACTCTAAATTGCATGAAGCCATGGACAAAGGTCTTGAGCATAAGTTGAGTGCTAAAAAATGTACATGATACCCTATTGCACGTTGCATGGAAAAACATGGGAACCTAGTAAAGAAAACAGTGTTATTCTACCACATTTTCATTCTTTATCTTCTCATTGTAGGGATATGTTACTGATTGGAAGAAATCTAACCTAACCAAAAGTTTTTTGATTAAATGATTGATATTTATGCCAATAGTTTCCTTCAAGCAACAGAAACGTGAACTGATACCATTCAGGAACATAAAAAATTGTATATCTTATCGTCCAGTATTCGGAGCATAAATTTTGTTAACAGTAGCACTGAGGCTTGTTGCTAAGGGTCTCACGAAAAAATTGGAGTAAACTACTATTTAACTCTGAAAAGATTAGTCTGCTGGAAAAATTGTACCCACAGGATTAAAATATTTAATTTGTCTTGAGAAAATCAAGATAGGTGATGATTTATTATGAAATGTTAACTACTGATGAAGTGTCAACTAAAGAAGAAATATCATGATTCACTAGCATACCAGAATCAACTAAAATAACCAATAACAGAAAGTCCTACCGATCAAATGATTGTGGTTCCCCACCAACCATCAGCAAAATATCCCCCAACTCCACCCTAAGTTTATTCTGGTGGAAAGAGACCCCAGAATAACCAGCTGCAGCAGCAATGCGTCCCCAATTAGGGTCTCTGCCATACACAGCAGCCTGATAAAACACTATATCAGAAAATGTTTCTTCAGCTAGATTGAGATAGTAACAAATTCTTTAGTTCAATTACTCGTACCTTTACAAGTGAAGATGCTGCAACAGAACGAGCAACTTTTGCAGCTTCACCCTCACTATCTGCACCCACTACATTGACCTGCAAATTTGATGATACATACATACCAAGAAGGATTGAGTCCTCATTCAAACTAATCAACATCAACCAGACCGCAAAATTGGGTTACACATCTATCAAACCACAGAAAAGGCAGAAAACAAAGGGAAAAATGATCTGATCACATGGCCTTGCAAGATATCAGCAATGGCTTATGTATCTTATTTGGGGGAAAATAATATGAACATGGATACTGAGCCAGACAATTAAAACAGAAAAAGCAGTGGAGGGAAACAGAGAAGCGGAAAAAGAATGATATATATTATATATATATATATTTTATATTACTCTTGAGCCATGCCTACTTGTTGGGAAACTAAAAAATATTTGAATAAAGAGGATTTGTTGAGATAATAAGTGCAGAATGAAATCTATACCTCTAGGAAATATAAACGTTGGAGAAAAAAGGAAGTCTAGTATTATCATTGGAGAATATTAATATAATGTAATAGCACGATCAAGCAAAAATATGCTTCATTCAAAGAAGCATACCTCAATGAGGCATGTTGCCCCCTCTCCATCCCAAGCTATTGATTTGGCAAGACCTTGCATTACCTGAAAAGGGCAATCAAAACTAGGAGGTCATTTTTGAAGAATTACAGGGAATCATGGAACACTGATTCTTTTATAAAAACAAAATTCATGAAATTTTGCATTCTTTTCGTTTTTCTACCCATTAACCCCCAAGTAAAGTAGTCTAAATGTTATGAATTCAGCATAGAAATCACTAAATCCTAGCTTCGTAACTTATGCACACACAATAGCGGCATAACGATGCACCATCTCCCCATGTTACAAAGAATCTAAATTTAAAAGCCCATAGTACTTCCATTTCCAGTTTTACTAGAAATCTAAGCTATCCGTAAGTGTAGAAGCAAATCATTATTTTAAGTTATTCAACAGCAAAAAATGGAGTATGAAATTATAATATCGTTACAATGTAGAAGATCAAATTTACCGCATCTAGGCATGCCTGAAGTTGAGTAGCCTCATCACTGTCCAGTGAAGAAATACAGCCCAACCCAGATAACCCACTAGCCAAAGCAATAATAGTGTCATTAGTACTAGTATCTCCATCTACCTGTAGTAAAATGTTGCAAAAACAAGGTAAGAATCAGTCACAATCCATAACATGGTCAAATCTCAGAAAAGCAATATCTTTTTATGGAGATAATATGAGTATATGACCCTTTTGCATTAAAAGCAACACAGAAAATTAAAATTGTAAAATTATTGCAACACCGTTATTCTGATATATACAGAATATCAAATATAAAATTTAGATACAACATAACTAAATGAATTTGCAGTTCCAGAACAAAGTGAAAATTACATACAGTTATCTGGTTGAAACTTCGGTTCACAGCAACCTGCACCATCTTTCTCCAAACATCGCTGGTTACCCGGGCATCAGTTGTTATTACCTAGGGTAGATATAGTTTAAGGATTAGACTGGAAAAACCATATATTTCAAATGAGAAAGAAGCATCATGTTAGACATACCCCGAGCATGGTAGCCATATTTGGATGGATCATCCCAGAGCCTTTTGCCATTCCCCCAACCCTTACCTTAGTCCCTCCAACCTAACCAACACCACAAATTTGAAGTTGATGAAATTATAGCTAGCTATTATACATAATTACCTATCAAGACTACTTTCCATACAAATAAATGCATGCAACTATGGTCCCTCTACTTTTTCTTCCCAACTACCATTAACAAGGCTCAAGCTATACAGGTCACATTTAAATGAAAGTATGAAACATCCTATTATGGCTTGTATTAAGGCGCTTGATTGCACAGAAATTCCAAAATACTCAATTTTTTTATTTGCTCTTCCATTAGCCAAATGAATTTGGACCATATTGTTCATATCAACCATTCATCCAAATGATCCAGAGTCCAAAACATGACAATGTTGCAATTTATATAAATGTGTGCATGTGTGTTACAAACTTTACATATATATGCTACAGTAGGTAAATACAAATTGATTGTATGAACCTTCAATTAAAAGAGGAAACAGTGATACCATAGTCTCAATTGCCACGCTTTTGCTAACAAGGTCCGTTGTTGTGATTGCCACTGCTGCAGCATCTGCCCTGTATGCAAGCAAAATGATAAGATTATAAAAAGGAGGGGAAAAAAATGTATTGAAAGGTAGACACAACAATGTTTCTCAGACGAAAATAATTTTTAAGGAAAAAAAGTTAGTTTCTTAACATGATAGCATGCCATTTGTAAAATTCAAAAGTGTAATCATGGAATACAGGGATTACCCTTCAACTGAAGATGAAAGTGAACCCACTAATGTGGGAAGTGAGCTTAAAAATTCCCCCTGCAAGGAAATGAGAAGTGATTAATGTGGCAAACAGAATTTCTGCTTGTTGGAATGCTTAAGTAGTTATCCAGTTACAAAGTACAAAAACACAAGCAGACAGAAAACTAGTGCATAGAGATTCTGCATTTACCTTCTTTATTCTTTGACCAATTACACCAGTAGATTCAACTAATACTTCTTCTGGTTTCACTTTTAGAAGCTGTAATCATGAAATTTACAATACTGACTAACACCAAGTCCTTTTGACATGGAGCACCGTTAGCAAAATCTGTTTAATAAGGATGCATACCTTGGCAAGGCTTTCCACACATTCTAACATGTCCTGATAACCTGCTTCACCCTGCAGATATTAAGGGCCTTAGCAACCAAATGTTTATTAATCTTCACTAGAAAAAGTTCAAATGAATCAAGTTCATAGAGAGCATTCATCGATGCACTAAAGTAACTTGATTGGGTCACACTTCAGTGGACTATTGAATATTATTCATAGGCACATGAAACAAATAGTTTTGATATCCTACCGTAGCTGCATTTGCTTGGCCTGCATTAGTTATTACAGCCCGTGCCTGACAAGTACCAAAATTGACTTATTAGCAGGCAATCAAGCAAGAAGGATAGAGTTTCCAAGGAACAGCAGCACAATGCATGCTATTAGAATTTCAGCTCATGGTTGAGGAATCATCCATTTCTTGACAGAAAAACTGCTCAAATATACATTAGGACAGTGAAAGCATTTTGCACAGGAGCTTGGAAAAGATACCAGCTCATCAGATATTGACAAGGTTAGTTACTGCATAAGCTGTGTAACGCATTTGGTACAATACCGGCTGCATCTTGAAAAGGAAATCAACAAAAGTAGAAGTCTCTTACAGTTTTTGAAATATCTAACATCTTTTTGCAGTATAATACTGGTGCAGCAGCAACCACATTTGTTGTAAATGACCCTGAAGAAAATCCAATTGTATGAAGTGCATGCCATACTCAAGTTGATTTGAGTTAAAATTCCACAAGACAAGCAAACCTGCAGATATAGCATCAACGTCACACATAACAAGTGAAAGGTCGGGCTTTTCTCCTTTGGCACGTAATCCTCCATACATTCCGGCAGCTTTAAATCCCTCTGCAGCAGTAACTCCTCCTGGAATCTGAATGATCAAAATCATATATTCAACTACCGGTAAACCAACTTGCATATTGTCCACTTTAAGTAACCTTGAATAGAAGATGTAATATCATAACAACATCCCATTTCGAGAATTGAAAGCATACATTGCTTTGGGCCTAGAAAGGGAATCTAATAGCAAATAAACTACAATTAGGCATCCAATGCATGACCAAGAAGAGCAAATTTTCTAGTCAATAAACATATTTCTTTCATCATAAAAAAAAATGCAACTTCCGAATATAGTAAAATAACAAGAAGCTAGCACAAACAACACATCATTCAAAAGAGAAACCTTTCTGAAAAGAATTGAAGGTGTGTTTTGATCATTTTTTTAAAAGTACTTTTAAGATTATACTTTATCAATGGGTTCAAAAGAAAAAAAAAAAGAATAAAAACCATGTATTTCTAGTATTTAATTTGTCTCTATTGTCAATGCAAAAAGGTATTATGCAGACATCCGATTTATGTATTGTCATATCAGAAAAAGTATTTGGCTTAAATGCTTAATTATTCACAAAGTTAAAAGTCTTAAAAATGTAAAAAATTGATTGGATACATGGTAAAAGTACACAGCAGTTTAATTCAGTCTTGTATTTCTATGTTTTGGAGAAACTTATTCAAACTGACTACCACTTTATAAATTCTTATTTTTCTTTTTTTAACGAACCCTTTCTAGAAACACATTCAAAGGACCCTTATCTAAGGCTGCTTTTGGAATGAGAAATAGAGTGGAGAAGGCACTCAGATAGAGAAACTAAAAACAAAGACACCAGTTTTTACTATCACTATACTAACCAAATTCAACCTAAGGCGATGAATGCTAATGACAACAATTGTGATGAATGATGAATATGACAACAAACCTCCTTCCAAGGTCCTTCAGGAAGAAAAATTGGAGCAGCTGGTATGTAACTTGAAGCCTTACTCATTGAAACAGTGCAGATCCTCAAATTCCGCAGAGAAGAAGGAACACATGAGGGGAAAACCTGCAAATGAAAAATGATCTAAGAAACTGCACTTTACTCAGCAACCAAACACTCAACGATCATGAAGAAAGAGACATTCGAAATGCACCTTTGGGTTTCGGGAACTCGGCGAATGCAACTGAAGAAAAAGTTGGTGAGGAATGCACGAATACATTATTTTTTTTCACAGCTCAAGCGAAGAGAAAGTGAGTAGCTACTAGCTAAGTAACTGTTTTTGATATACTATATAGAATCTCTTCTCGCCTAAATTATCGTCTTTTATTCCCCCCTTTACATATGGACTTTATTTATCGTTTTTATTTTATGAAACTCTACTGCGCTTAAAAATTTTATTCTAAGCATAAAGGATTTGATCCCAAACAAACTAGTTTAATTTCTAACCACAAAAGAAAAATTTATTTGACACCCAGCAAAATTAAATTAGTATAACAAAACTACCTAAAACGTCTGATAAAACTACCCAACAAACTACTAATAATTTTTGACAAACCAGCCTAATCTTTAATTATTAAATTAGTTTACATCTTTCGTAATTAAAATTTTTAAGGTTTAAATCTTTCGTCATTAAAAATGATAAATTTACACAGGACATAAACGTGTAAACGAATTCAATTGTAAACCTCGGATCGGATACCAAATTGTTTACACCCGTCAAAATTGACATATGCAAGTATCTTTAGTCCATGAAAGATGTTCATAAATTTTGCGAATAATAATAATAATAAAATTAAAAGGAAAATGTTCATAAGAACTATAACATTACCAAACGCTAGAAGATTCTACGCACCATGTGGAAATATAGAAATTTTAACCTAAAGCATTAATCCATTCAGAGTTTACTGTTTCACAAAACTTATACAGTGCCAGCAAAAGGTTGCGCTATTCAACAGTCACCGCAAACGAATATTATACCATGACAATCACACACTACCATACCATCAAACAAACGTGCTGTTTTCGGTGCTATATAATCAAGCAAATAAATGCTTTACGCAAAATTCATACAACTAACAACATTTTGCTATTATTTGTGGTTCCAGAGAAGGAGCAAAGAGTTATGAACATGACTTCATCACTACGTTACACTGTCCTTTTAAGAAGGAAAAGAAACAAGCAACTAAAATTCACAATACAAGTATATAAAAAAAATAAAAATAAAGAATAAAAACTTCATACTGATTTGCATGCTAATTTAGGAAAAAAATATGGTCAGCATGCTATTTATATCCTTCAAAACTCCTCTATTCCTACTACCCTCCTTCTAGGCCCTGTTTGTCCCAATTTTCAACGGTTACTCTTCTATCCTACATTGTACAAGAAAGAGAGAATGGCTGGTTTGGCTTGCCACCAAAAGATTCAGCCACAAACACCCATACTACCAAGAAAAACAAATAAGGGGGAAAACAAAAGGAAGAAGAAAGCTGCTAAGAGGAAGAGTATAGCAGAAATGTTACTGTGAAAGAAACTAACAAATGAATATAACCAAAAATTAGTTACAGCACTGCATAAAAAAGCATCACTCTATCGCAAGCTGCACTCTCTTCTCCAGCATTGAAGTTTTATTGAACAGGGTTAGCTGCACCTCCTTAAGATATTTGGATAACTGCAAAAGAAATAAAATCTCATAATTCGTAATGCATGATCCTTGCTGCAACAATTTATTTCAAGAACAAATAGAATAAGATTTGCCTGTAAAACAATTCAACTCAAGCCACCACAACCAAGTAATATAAAATAGCCGGTTGTGTATTGGTTATGTAGGCCTTTCAACTTAAGTAGGGCTTCCTTTAAAATACTTGTTCTGCTACACATATTGGTTTGGGTAATTTGTGTAGAGATTACATAGTGGATTTCATCTGCTTTTCATGATATAAAGCAGAAGCAAGGAGTTGAGCTTGACCACAATTTTGAGGGGGCAGAAAAAAGCTTTTTGCACAATACACACAATTTTATCTTTTTACCAAATTGACCATAACTATTAAACGTTACATAATATAAATAATTATTTCATACCCCTTTTAGCATCTTTATTATGCAATAACTTCTTTTTTAATACAACTCAAACAAAAAAAAATCTAAGCTATTTTTCAGCTAAAGTAACCAAACATAAGTTGATTCTCAGAATATTTAGGGGTCATGACACTTTGTTGGCAAATCTTGGAGAGTTAAGGAGGTATAACTCATCCTCAAATTAGCATAATCTCTAGGTTATAGTTTTTGTAGTATGGTTCTCCAAAGGTTCTTACCACCATGTCCAATAAGACCAAAGTGTAGGCCATTTATTATGTAATTGAGTATTTGAGTGTGATCTATGGTCTTACAAATGCAGTAAAAGCTATAGATTTCAACCTCAGGATGACATTACCTGATCTTCACTCATCTTTCTGAAGCCTAGTTTTTTAGTCCAAATTGACTCTGCGTCCCCAGCTGCAGGAAGCACCAACTTTTCTACATTGAGAGAAGACAGCAACCTCTCTATGCAAGAGAATAACACTTGGAAATAACCCTAAATGAAAATATCGCCAGGTAAAAGCTTAGCCATACCTACTACACTATCAGCCGACATTATTAATTTTGATTCAGGCAATTGCTTACCTTTCCTTGATGTTCTCTGCTAGTAGCTACCAGTGGAAGTTCAGCAACAGTACTACCAAAAATCCTAAGCAGCCCAGCAGATACAACAACAGAACTGTGCAAGTATGATACAATGTCAATACAACCAAACGTTGAGACTACCAGGAAAATAACAATAACATAGAAAGCCACATACTTGACAATTAGAACAATGCAATACATCCCTCCGAATTCTTGGCCAGAAATATTTCTCCTGCAAAGAATTAACATTATATTATATAGTAGAAAATATGCTGCATTAAAAGATCATGAATAACTAGAAGCATCTTCAAACACAGATTGAAGCAATAAATCTACAACCATGAGTGACAAAAGCATCATCGTCATCATCATCACCATCACCATCATCATCGTATAATGATTTTTTAATTAAAAAGCCATACCAAGATTTGTGAAGTTGTAATACAGTATAAACCTGAGAATATTAAACTTGAAAAGGGTATTGGTTATTATAGGTAAGCGTAAATTTAATTTACTTTTCATCCTAAAAAGATGTTTTGATGCAAACAAAGCCAATGAGGCAATTGTATAGTTCTTCTATCCAGCAATCATTATTCAGGAATATAGACGGGATACAATGATAAAGAAAATATGTGTATTCATCATACACTCAAGAATATCGTAGGCTGTAAGGGCTGTCAACCAACACTGGAATATAGATGCTTACCCATAGACCATAACAGGAATCAGATCACGTCCAGATGTAGCAACAATGGGATCAAAACACTCCTGCCAAAAGATTCCTAAAGCATGAGAAAAAGTTGTTTGAAACAAGTCACAGAATACACTAATGGGTAATGACAAAACAGCTATCTCAATGCCAGTGAAAAGAGAAAACCAAAACCCAACAAATAAATAAATAAATAACTACACAGGAATTTTTGAAATGCATGACATCAACCTAACACTCACGCTTAACCTCATAGAACAAGTAAAGCTCATCTCAAGGTGATCACAGTTGTTGCACCTAGAGGAAAAATGTGCATTCAGCCTCAAAGCATGACAACCATTAAGATGTGTTGAAATCATTAAAACAGAATATATTTGATTTGAATAATAATGGACTCCAAAATCAATTCTCATGTAAAAAATATTTATTTTGAATAAATTTGCACATTTGCAGGAAACAGAAAGATGCAAACAAGAAATATGCAAGTTAAACTAGGAGCAGCTGATAGGACCAAACACTGCAAAAAATCAAGTATCCAGATTAATCTATAGAGAATCCATAAGTACTCACTCGGAAAATTGCAGCAGCACGAGAAAGTAATGGCAAATGCTCCGGATAACGGCTTTTTCCACTTAAGATTCTCCACTTGATATCATTCATGCCTCCGTAGGTAAATAGTCCCTTTTCCTCATGTTTCCTTGTTATTAGTTCTGACAAGGAGACTGGTATAATGGCAGGTCCAGCAAAAACTGAATTCTGGAGAGCCACATATATTCTATTGCAGTCATCACAACAAAACCACTTATCCTTGGGCAGTTCCTGTGGCAATATATGATAATAAATATAAGAAAATTTACAAGAATCATAAATATTATTTGCTAGAGGGCTCAGTGCTTACTTCCAACTCACAAAGCCCTATCTCCCGTAAGCAACCAACATGATACTCCTTCTCACACTGGATAAGCATTAAAAAATTAGTGCCTTGATTATCAGTAACGAAATGGCTAATTACAAATTTTTCATGTATAAAGCATACCTGATCACAAATTATTACTGTTCGCTCATCAAACTTAGACACACTGAAATCGTTTGCCCTGTATGCCAATCATAAGAATCAAGACATAATTAAGAAATTATACAAAAATTAATTTAGATCTTCTAAGGTGAAAATCCTTGTAATGTAAGAAAGTGATGGTTATTCATTGTTAGATCATTTGGTACAGAATCCATTCCCATATACCCTTTATCATCCATTAGGGGTGCACTTATTTCATAATTTTAAAATGGTGATTTTGTAACATCAGTTTATAATACAGTTGAAAAGACTGCTACTCAAGATACCCCTGCATCCAATAATACAGTTTATTTTTTATCCAAAATTTTATCCACTAATGTCAGTCATTTGATTAGCTTAAGGATGTTTTAATGCACTTTGTCACTTATACTCTTATTCATTAATTAATGTGTACTTGATTATGCGCTAAGGTAGGCGTTTGATTAGGGGGACTGAGATTGAGACTGGGGGACTGGGATTCAGTATTGTGTTTGGTGGTTAAAGATTAGAACTAAAATTTCAGTCTCCCTCCCTAAAATTTCAGTCCTTTCAGTACCCTCAGAAAGTGGGGACACAGGAGACTGAAATTTTGGAGACGGAGACTAAAACTTTAATAACATTTCTTCTAAAAGATATCTTAATTTAACTTTTCAAATTCCAAATCTACCCCCAATCTTCATATTTTTTTAAATTAAAGATAATACTAAATCACAACTCAGTTCAGTACATTTTATATCAAATACAATACAGAGACTTAATTCAGTCTCTCAGTCTCTGTCTCCCAATCTCAATCTCTCAGTCTCAGTCCTAGTCCAAGTTATAAATCTAAACACTTAAAATACTTTTGAAATTAATGATTTCTTAATCTATATATATTTATGGATACAAGTAGTACTAAGCAAGATATATTTTTTGTAGACGATACTAAGGAACCATGTAACATACCTGCAGACAACACATCCTCCCATTTCAAACTCAGGTGCTTTATCAACCCGTGTCAACCGTATCATACTTGATGTCATCATAGAAGATTCTCTTCCATTACCAGCACTATTTCTACAATTTAGACAACGCCAACTTGTTTCTGGAACACACTCAAAACCCAAGCATGCTGCAATTGTTACACAAAGGCCATAATATCAGTATCAATAAATTCCTAATTTATCTTCTGCTGCCATAATAACCTAGGCCATTTACCAAACAGAATAACATCTTAAGGAACCCTAAATTTCATTCAAGCAATATCCTGTCCAAAACACACTGATACAATAAAACATATATCTCTTACAATTACGATATCAGTTCTAATGATGCATAGGGTAACAGTGCATATGTTTTGTAAAACAAAAAATCAGAAACTAATATAATCAATAGAAAAGAAAAATAGAATATCAAATTTCAACCTGCATGAAAAGCTCTGGGGCATTGATTGCAAAGAACCAGATCTCCTCCATCTCCACATACTGCACACATATCATCACTATGTCCCGTCATCAGGTTTTGACCATTTGCCAAAGACAGAGCTATATCATGAAGTGTCAACCCATTGGAGGTGTATATGTGTCGGTAACTGCAAATAAATAAATAAATTGTCTTAGGATGAAGAAAAATAGTACAGGCAGTTTAAATGTGGTGCTTCAAAAGTCTACTCACGGTTGGCGTCTCGCAGCCATTCCAGCATGGGCTTCAAATTGTGATGGACTTATCTGTTTACAAATGAACGTAAATAGTAACGCATACATAATTTAAAATAAAAAATAAAGTACTTTATGGGAAATGAACATTATTTTGCTCTCTTATGTATATGTTCATATCATACCTCTATATCACAATGACTACAGACTATACCATTTCCCTGTTTGTAACCACTAAGTATTCTCTGGAATTCACATCAAACAAGTTAGAAACTGAAAAGAATAAGAAACCGTCAATACAAAAATATTAAAAGGAAATATCAAGACACCTGTCCTTTAACATAATAAGCCAATTCAGCACCATCTGGTAGTCCATTTGGCATAAAGAGTAACCTGTGTAAATCATTGTCCCTGAAAAAGGGAAAATCCAGATTCAAACTACATAGTCAAGCCAGAAATAAGTGAGCAACACAAAAAGTTTTTGAATGAAAAACAACATACCTTCTTTTAGTGCAACCATCAGCACTTCTTTTTACCACAGGTTTCCACTCGTCAGTTGTCTGCTTCACATTCAATTGTTGCTCAAAATGACTTGGCACATGGATAGAAGACAACTGACCCAAAATTTCCACAGATTGGCTGGAAAAGCAAAAACCAAAATTGCATTCAATCTTGTCAGACCTTATCCATACTTCGAGAAGACAATGGCATAAAACTTCAAAATCTTAACATTTGACATATATAAGCATTGAATCTAAAATATTCAAGAATACAAAATAATTGAAACCTGACAATATTAAGTAGTTTCAATTCGTGATCATAGAAAACAAAAATAGTTGATACTGGAAATCACTATTAACTAATATAAAGGTAATGTGTAAAGTTAATGTACTTGTCACATGCTTTAGACTTTAGCAAAAGTAAGAGCAACAAAGTGGCAAAAAATTGAGTTTAGGGTGTATGATTTT
>NC_029773.3:25442654-25442933 GCF_000817695.3 Arachis duranensis | reverse complement strand
GGGGATTCTGGTTTACCTTGTCTTCTTATGAGGCATGCCAGTAAACTTGGTGCCATAATTCTTATAACCCTGAGCCCTCTCATTGCTTTGTAAAATACTTTCTGGACACACCATGGAAAAGGAAACAAAATAAGAAAAATTGTAAGTCCATGCAACGAAATTTGAAACACCTCCTACCATGCCCCTACCAATAGGCTTAATCTGTCTTCTCATGAAAGTTGCAGCAGAAAATATGCAGAAATTAAATAATATTTTATCTCCTCACTTCCTGGACATTAA
>NC_029773.3:25433551-25442634 GCF_000817695.3 Arachis duranensis | reverse complement strand
TATCTACTAGCTAGGATGAAATATTCAACATCAAAACATGATTGAAAGAAAATACTCTTCGACTAGCATAAACCATATCATCTCTAACTAAAATAACACATAATCAGGGTTCTGTCCTGGGTTACTAAGGATATTGCAGGCCAGAAGGCACCAGAAATAAGAACTACCAAAGCAAATAGTCAACTGATACTGTTTTATAAACCAGATAAATAATTCTCACCTTTCCATATTAAAAAGGACTCCTCGTTGACAGATGAACCAGCGACATTTTTTATAACCTCATCTAGAATGCTGAGTGGAGCAGTTTTTATTTCTTGGATAATACTATATATCGGTCTTCCATTCTCTAGGTATATGTGATTATTTGGGTGCCTAGTCTTGGCACCAGCATGCTGCTCGAACTCGTAGGCACTAAGCACCTAAAATCATCAAGATTAAATCAGCTTTCTTGTAAATAGAAAAGACCTCCAATCCTAACTAGAAATAATGCATCTTACTCTGGAATAATTGCACATGGAACAGCCACACAAATATCCACCACCATCAATAATCCCAGGTAATTCAACCTGACAAAAATTTCAAAAATTGAGAAAACTATCAGAATCGTGAGAATATGAAAGGAAAAATAAATATGTGCTTTTACCTTTCCCGGGTTGTAAATATACTTCACTAGAGCTCCATCAAGGATACCAGTTGATAACAGCTTCTTGACATTTGTGGGGTAGCAGTTGGGGACTACCTTTTTCGACATCTTCAACTCCATGTTGCGAGTGTACAAGTTGAAATCTCCATTTTGAGCATATCCCATTCCACCCAGGCTCTCCAACGAACCACCACTATAATCAGCCCTTGCCATATATTCCTCATCATCCCCATGAAAACCATAGGGATTACTGCCTTCAGCAAAGCCAGCAGGTCTATAAGTTGGAGCAGGTGATTGGTAATCGTAGTCCTCCTTCTTCTTACTGAACTTAAAAGTAATTTTTCTAATCCCAGTTGAACTAACATGCTTCGGAATCTCCAGTACAACACAAGAAGAAATTGCGGAGCTACTGGGGTCCTTATCACTCCGAAAAGTGCTATTGATATTGTGATCACCAGCTTCATCACTTAAGGTCTCATCAGAGCTTGAATTCTCAAAACAAGTGGACGTTAGTTCCCCACACTCTGCAGGGTTACCATTTCCCGATTCCGTGGGCTGGCTACTAATATCCTGAAAAGCTAAAGCATTCTCAGTCACAGAAATGTTCGGGTTGAAAACTTCAGAGCGCAATTCATCATTGGAAACTTCCTTTGCTTGTTTCTTATTAGGAGACTCAGTTGTGTCAGCATCACATTGGTCGTAGTTCCTCTTCAGTTCCGTCCTTAATTCCTCATTGTTTTCCTTCTCTCCATCTGCTAAAGCTTGAACACAAAGAGCTTCTTCTCCCATCAAAATCTATAAACAAAGCTTCTGCAAATCCGAAGGTGGTAACTACCAGAAAAGCAACACTACCGCACAGCATTCACGAAGAAACTACTGGCAGACTTGAGATTCGTGTCAAAATGAAAGCCTGGAGCACGAAATCCTGAATTAGAAACACAGTTTTCGAATCATTTAATAACTCTGCACACTGGAAAACACTAAAACATTACCGAACGAAACAACAACGCGAGTCAATAATTCAATCACGCGTCCAGATGAAGTTAGAAAACGCGTGTTTGAATGAACAATAACCGCTTCTTAACCGTTTAATTGAATTTGAATAATAGACAACAGAGTTCCACATCAACAATACCAAACCTACCTTAAAACCACACACACCAATTCAAAAGAGAAACTAATCCAAACGAAACAATAATTCAAATCCAAAGAGAGCCTCTGAATCCCCAAATTGCATGGAAAATCCAAAGACCACCTCGAACTTATTCGAATCGAGTGTTAAACTAACAGATCTGAGATTGGGAAAGAGCACTGAGCTTTACACTAAAACAAGATTCGAAAACAGGGAAAGTGAAATCGAGAGAGGGTTAGGGTTTGGTTTTGTTTTGTTTGATTTTCCACAAGACAGAAAAAGATAAAAAGACGATAGCGGCAACGAACTGAAGCGAGAAGCTTGGTTCGCGGTTGAGAATGAGATTTCAACTTTATGGAAGGGAGAGATAGAGAGTGGCGATGAGTTTCGCAAAAAAGAAACTGTCCGAAATTTGGTAAGAAAAAAATTTATATAGTAATAATAAAATAAAAAATAAATAAATTGAAAAAATGAGAATTGTCGCAAATATCTTTTGGAAGGGACGAGAAGACAAATGGATAAATTAGTGGGACCCAGTGGCAAGTTGGGCCACTTATATCACAGGACGTGGCAGAGCCACTAGGCTGTGTAGCTAGAGTCCTACTCCCACACCCTTGAGCCGCCTTTTGGGTGAAGTGTCGTGTAAGTCACACGTGGAACGTGATGAAGGGTTAATTATGACTTCCATGGTAAGCAAGGATAGTAGTATCTACCACTGTGGAAGTGGAAAACTGAAAATGCCTATTTTTTGTTTCGGAAATTGGATCAGTATTCAGTATGAACATGACCTGGATTGCTTTTCTATATAGCTGTTCATGGGCAGGGCCAGAAAAATGTTACATTGGGCTCCACTATACAAAATATTAAATTAATCTTCCATAAACTATGTACGACACACGTACATTTTCCACCGAGTTAGCAACTATTTCTTTTTGGGCTGCTGCTTCCTGAATCCTCGGCCCATGCATCATATTTATAAGGTGAGTTTTATGGTGTCTTTGTTATGGTGTCTAAATTGCCTAACTTTTCTTTTAAAGTAAAAAATAAAATGTTTAAAATAAAAAATAAATTATATAAAATTTATTAAATATTATTTATTTATTTCTTTTAGTAACTTAAGTACAAAATGATAGACACCATAACATTCACCTATTTATAAATACATATAAATAAGAGTAAATTTTTAAATGAGTTCCAACAAATTTTACATCAAACACTTTAGTTTTTAATAAATTTTATTACTTTAAAAGTCTCTAAGAATTATTTCTGATAAACAATTTGACTTTCTATCACTTATAACTAAATCTTTAATATATGTATTAAATAAGTAAATTTCAAACAAATTTTGTTATAAAACAATTAAATCCCAATAAATACTATTCTGATGGTTACCTGAAATTGGGTTGTTTTTGGGGCCTAGACGTCAGGTTCAGACTCTCTTTGTGGCAGCGTCTGACTTCCTTTAGCGGCGAGGTGTTACTGTCCGAGTTCTTCGTAAGGAGGTGGGAGTGGTACCTGCAAAGGACTCTGATGCTTAAATTAGTAAAGGTTTAAAGTAGTTTTTTAGTAAATTGAGTTCTCAATATACTTGAGGATGTCTGTATATTTATAGTAGAAAAGATAACTACCTTTTAGAGTAGTTCTACCTTGAAGGGTGGATGGTCGTTCCCCTTTTCTAAGGAAGTTGTTCAGCTCTCATTTCTAGATGGATAGGAGATATCTTAGGAGTTAGTTACTTATTCAAATAAGTAAGGCTAAATTGTCGTCGTCGCACCTGGCCTCTATGAGGTCGAGTAGGAATAGATGAGGCCACCTTCGTTGGATGGCCTTTTATTCCTTTTGAGCCAGGGTATGAACAATGTCCCTACTTGAGTCCGAGCTTTTGTAGGGTTGGGCTCGAGCATTTGTTGACTTCCCTGATCTTCGGGATATAGTTATGCCATGTTAGGTATGCTGCCTTTTGGGGTAGGTGTACTTGACGTATTTTTCAAAAATTCGAAATGTTGCGTCCTTTAATGGTATGGTGCACGTTGCTTTTGTGGTTACCTTGAAAATCGCGCACATCATTAATAAGGATGTGTAGATTTACTTTTTTGCCCTTTGTGTCTTATAAATATCAAAATTCTTTCTTTTTCTCCTTTTTCGCTTCTTCTTCTAAAATGTTTGCCCATTTTCTTTCTTTCAAAAATTTCTTCAACTTCATTTTCGCATCCGTTCTTGAATTCAAAATTTTTTCCATCTTGAATAGAAAGGGTTTTGTATACGCCTTTGGAGTGGAGCGTTTGTGTCTTTGCTGTTCAAGTGCTTTGTTCTGATTTGCATTCCTTTAGGGTTAGCGTTTCTTACCTTTTTGAATTTCTATCTCTGTTTTTTTTTATGCTCTGAGTGGTGTTGTTGCTTTATTTTTTTGATAATGTCTTTTGTCTTTTTTAGAAAATTTGAAAAAACTTTGCTTATTTTCTTTATTGAATCTGTATTTTTAATTGTTACCGTGAGTCTTGAGTGTGGGATTTTTACGCTGTATTTTCCCCAAATGGTATCACCTTAGCTATTGAAGATGGCGCTATTTCTGTGTTTGGTAATGTGATTGTAGTCGTTGGGTGTATGAGATTCTATAAGTGTTTGTTAGTGTTGTTGATAATGACCCGACTTCTTATGATTGTTGCAGTTGCTTTGATATACCCGACTTGCCGACTTGTTGTGACGATTTTTCTGTGTTTGTTGTATTGTAAGTATAGCTTTATGTCTTGTTTCATAATTCAATATATTTCTTCTAAAGTCTCATCCGACCTAACTTAGGTAGAGATATCCGTACTTACTCCTGTCTCTATTATTGATAATGAGTATGCTGAAACTTTTCATAAGCATCATAGGTTGTGTCTAAATTGGGAGGATGAAAGGAAATATGAAATTGTAATTGCCAATCTTGAAGAGAGTGTCTGTTTTTCCCCGACTTAATAAATTGGAGTGCCATTTCATCTATGTGTATGATTGCTTTTTCATAAGATTAGGAGTTAGTCTTCCCTTTTCTAATTTTGAGTCTGAGGTCCTTAAATTCTGTAATGTTGCCTCTTCTCAGCTTCATCCTGATTCTTGGAGTTTCTTGAAAATATACCAACTTCTTTTTCGAGAACTTGAGGTCCTTCCTTCTCTAAAAGTTTCTTTTAGTCCTCACCAAGCCTTTCAGTTCCAAGAAACAGGGTTGGATCTCTTTTCATGCAGTTAAGGGTAGAAGGTTTTTGCTATTTTTGATGAGTCCTTTCATGATGTTAAAAATTACTTTTTAAAGATCCGTTCTGTCGAGGGTGTCCGGCCTTTTTTTCTGGGTGAGAGAGATGAGCCTATTTTTCCTTTGTATTGGGAAGAACATCCTATAATAGTTAAGTACAATTCAGACGATTTAGATGAGGTTGAGGAGAGTGTAGTCGAATTATTCCAGAAGTTTCGAGGCCAAGCTCCTTATTTGGATACCAAGAGATATTTAGGAAGTCCAAGTCAGCTTCAATCCGAGTTAAGTAGTCTTCTTTTTCATTTTATAGATATGGCTTTGTCAAATTGTCTTAGTGACTAATGTAACCTGACTTTGATGTTGTACAGAAAAATCACTCCTAAGTCAGCTACTATGAAAATACTTTGGACTGCCAGAAAGAATATTGTTGCATGAAGCATACAACTAAAAGAGGTAAGTGAATTGGGTGACCTCTCCTCTCTTCTAAGTCAAACTCGGGAGCTTCTGCCTCGGTAAGAATACTTGCTGATCTGACTCTGTAACCTACTCCTCAACTAACTCCCCCTTCCTCTAGCTCAGCAAAGCAAACAACTCTTCCTCCACCTTCCGATCCCAAGTCGAACCCTAAAAAACGTAAGATTTCAGAATCAGTGGGTATTTAAGAGCAGGGATTTGATGCAATAGCTTGGAACGAAAAACACATCCTTCCCCATAGTTTAATTAGCATGGATGATGTTTCCATAAAAAGCCATCTTCAAGTACATGCCTGGGGTGGAGTTCAAACGGCTCGGGTGCGTGCGGCTTTGTTGAAGGAGTTGGAGAACTCCCCTTGGCGCCACTCAGTGCACTTTGGCTGATCTACAAGTTGAAATGGCATCTTTAAGGGAATCAAAGAAGAAGTTGGAGGGTGAGAAGGAGTTACTCATTTCTGACCTTGGCAAAGCTCGGGAGAGGGCCAAACAATCTGAGGTTGCCTTGGCTATGCGAAGGGCTTAAAAAGGAAGGCTGACGAGAGTTACACCAGGGTCTTCGGGGAGAAGCTGGATTTGGTGGATGAGGTCATCAAATCCAAGGAGAAATATGCCGCGTTGGAGAGGACCATAGGTAAAGGAATGGATGAATTGGTGGAAAATTTGAAGGCCCAATTTGAGTTATAGCTCTCGAGGTAGACATCTCCCTTATTAGTCTTGACAATGTTATGGTGGATGGATGGAAAGATAGTCCCTACGCCCGAGAAGGAGAATACTCCTATGCCCGACCCGAAGACTTCGAAGGCTCAGGTTGAGGGAACTTCTCATGGCTTTCCTACTTGGGTTGATGATAAACCTACTCCTTCTGGAACTTTCCCGATTTCCACCACTCAGCCTGAAACTCTCCCGACCTTGTCGGTACAAGTCGAGGATGTTTCTAACAAGGTTTCTGGTGACCATATCCCTTTTTAATTTTAATTTTCAGAATTTAAATGGCCCAACTTGTGGGTCTTTATGAACAATTTGGATTTGTAATAGTTGTAGCTGAAACAATTTTTCTTTTATTGTCCTTAAAAACTTCCCCATTTTTCGGCATGGGGTATTTTGGTATGGATGAATGTTGTTAATATTGCCTATCGTGGCTGTTTCTTTAGCTTTTTGTGACTAAAAACCTAAGTCACTTATTAGCTTTTGGTGATGATTTTGTTTAGTTTTCAAAGATGTCAGTCGTAGTAAGTCGGTCCCTCCATGATCTTTTGTAAGATCAGGATTAAGTACTTCTCTTGGTTTTATTTCGACTTTAAGTAATCAGTTTAACAAGTTATTTTTGTATTCATTTTAGATCCAACTCTTTTTAACTTTAAGTTTCGAATAAAACAAAGCTTGACACACCGTCTTAATATGTGGCGATATTCTTTTTCAACTTAACCCAAGCAACTTTTCCAGCCTCCATATTCATCAATTCTATCTTTCCCAGCCTCCTAGCAGTCTGTACATTACAGCAGGAGAGTAAAATGTGTAAAGCACAAATCAAGAGTGGCAGAAAAGACTATTTTCTTTAATGATAATGTTCAAAAGAACAATTTACTAAACTATGATGTTATTCTCTCATTAGCAAATAAACAAAGGAACAACATATCCATTTCTATTATTAATGTTACTGTAATATAAATGTCATATGTAGGTTTTCATTTACTATGTTTGGATAGATGGCAACATATATATAGCATAGAAAGTGAGTAATTTTTGGAAGAAAAACTTATAATTGATTCAAGAAGTTAGAACAATTTTGGAGATGATGTTGATGGATGATATATAAAACAAAATCAAAACCTCTTTATTTAAGAAACAAAAAATGGTAGCACCTAAAAGACTATAAGCTATATAATGTTATTACTCTTTCGCATGTTTAAATACTGAATTTTTTGTAATGTTCTCTTCTAAATAGCTCCGAAATTGGACCTTAACCCAATCTACGAAATTCCCAGAAAGTCCTTGGTGACTTTTTTAGAAGCTTCACAATATATTGCTACCTCCAAGTTATCCTTTTCTCCGTGGTATAGTAAATTGCAAAGAGCTTCCTAAAGCAAAACAATTACAAAATACTCTTATTGTTGTGCAATTAAAATGTTAAATTATTTCTTTCAATAAGAATAAGCCCTAAATCATTGCATCACATATTTATCAAACATGAAAGTGAACAAATGAATAATAAGTATAGTAGTAAATCAAGAAAGAATGCTCAAAATAGAGCCTTGTCTGTTTTTTTCTCTTTAATTTTTTGATACAGAAGTAGAAGAGAGGAATAAAGTTCTTAGTTACTGATGAGCGGATAATTTATACGCTTTTTGGCATTGTTTTTTGGTAGTTTTTAGTAGGATCTAGCTACTTTTAGGGATGTTTTTATTATTTTTATGTAAAATTCACATTTCTGGACTTTACTATGAGTTTGTGTGTTTTTCTGTGATTTCAGGTATTTTCTAGCTGAAATTGAAGGACCTGAGCAAAAATCTGATAGGAGGCTGACAAAGGACTGCTGATGCTATTGGATTCTGACCTCCCTCTCAATTGCGTTGGAAAGTAGACATCCAGGGCTTTCCACCAATATATAATAGTCCATACTTTATTCGAGTTTAGACGATGCAAACTGGCGTTGAACGCCAATTTCATGCTGCATTCTGGAGTAAAACGCCAGAAACACGTCACAAACCAGAGTTAAACGCCAAAAACACGTTACAACTTGTCGTTTAACCCCAAAAGAAGCCTCTGCATGGGTAAAGCTCAAGCTCAACCCAAGCACACACCAAAGTGGGCCCCAGAAGTGGATTTCTGCACTAAGACTTATTTCTGTAAACCCTAGTAACTAGTTTAGTATAAATAGAACTTTTTGCTAGTGTATTAGATGTCTCTTAGACCATTGGTCTTTGGGATTGATCTTTAATCAGTGCATGCGATTTTAGACCTTCATGGGGGCTGGCCATTCGGCCATGCCTGGACCATCACTTATGTATTTTCAACGGTGGAGTTTCTACACACCATAGATTAAGGTGTGGAGCTCTGCTGTGCCTCGAGAATTAATGCAATTACTATTGTTCTTCTATTCAATTCAAGATTATTCTTATTCTAAGATATTCGCTGTACTTCAAACTGATGGATGTAATGATCCGTGACACTCATCATCATCCGTCCTTATGAACGCGTGCCTGACAACCACTTCCGTTCTACAAGCGAGAGCTAGAGTGTGTATCTCTTGGATTCCTTAATCAAAATCTTTGTGGTATAAGCTAGAATCCATTGGCAGCATTCTTGAAAATCTGGAAAGTCTAAACCTTGTCTGTGGTATTCCGAGTAGGATTCAGGGATTAAATGACTGTGACGAGCTTCAAACTCGCGAGTGTTGGGCGTAGTGACAGATGCAAAAGAATCACTGGATTCTATTCCAACATGATCGAGAACCGACAAATGATTAGCCATGCTGCGACAGAGCATTTGGACCATTTTCACTGAGAGGATGAGAAGTAGCCATTAACAACGGTGATGCCCTACATACAGCTTGCCATAGAAAGGAGTAAGAATGATTGGATGAAAGCAGTAGGAAAGCAGAGATTC
>NC_029773.3:25426910-25433390 GCF_000817695.3 Arachis duranensis | reverse complement strand
TGTTGCCAAGGATTGTTCGAGTTTGGACAACTGACGGTTCCTCTTGTTGCTCAGATTAGGTAATTTTATTTTCAAAAAGTTTTCAAAAATCTTTCAAAATTTTTTTTCTCTTTTTCATTTTTCTAAAGATTATTTTCAAAAAATCCAAAAAAAAATCATAAAATCATAAAAATAAAAAATATTTTTGTGTTTCATGTTTGAGTCTAGTGTCAATTGCATATTTTTATTTTTCTCAAAAAATTTTTTCGAAAATTTCATGCATGGTGTTCTTCATGATCTTCAAGTTGTTCTTGATAAGTCTTCTTGTTTGATCTTCATATTTTCTTGTTTTGTGTCTTTTGTTGTTTTTCATATGCATTTTTGCATTCATAGTGCCTAAACATGAAAAATTTCTAAGTTTGGTGTCTTGCATGTTTTTCTTTTCTTGAAAATTTTTCAAAAAATAAGTCTTGATGTTCATCTTGATCTTCAAAGTGTTCTTGGTGTTCATCTTGACATTCATAGTGTTCTTGCATGCATCATGTGTTTTGATTAATAATTTTCATGTTGTGAGTCATTTTTGCGTTTTTCTCTCTCATCATTAAAAATTCAAAAAAAATAAAAAATATATTTTCCTTGTTTTACTCGTAATTTTCGAAATCTTTGGGTTAAGTCAAGTCAAGATTTCAATTTTAAAAATCTTATCTTTTCAAAATCTTTTTCAAAATCAAATCTTTCCTTTTTCCTTTTGTTATTTTCGAAAATTTTAAAATTGTTTTTCAAAATCTCTTTCTTAACTTTATTTCATGATTTTCGAAAACTTTACTAACAATTGATGTGATTGATTCAAAAATTTGAAGTTTGTTACTTTCTTGTTAAGAAAGGTTCAATCTTTAAATTCTAGAATCATATCTTTTAGTTTCTTGTTAGTCAAAGTAATCAATTTTAACTTTAAAAATCAAATCTTTTTCTAAATATCTTTTCAATCATATCTTTTCAAACATATCTTTTTTTCAAATCATATCTTTTTCAAAATTGATTTCAAAAATCTTTTCTAACTTCCTATCTTTTCAAAATTGAATTTCAAATCTTTTTCAACTAACTAATTGATTTTTTGTTTGTTTCACTATTTCTTATCTTTTTCAAAATCACCTAACTACTTTTCTCTCTCTAATTTTCAAAAATTCCTCGCTCTTTTTCAAAATTCTTCTAATTAACTAATTGTTTCAAATTTTAATTTTAATTATATTTCTTCTCTCAATTTTCGAAAATCACTAACTATTTTTCAAAAATAATTTTTGAAATTCTCTCCTTCTCATCCCTTTCTATTTATTTAGTTAATTACTAACACTTCTCTTCATCTAAAAATTTGAACTCTCTCTTCTCCTATATGTTCGAAATTTTCTCATCCTTCTTCTATTCTTTTCTTCTTCTACTCACATAAAGGAATCTCTATACTGTGACGTAGAGGATTCCTCTTCCTTTTCTATTTTCTTCTTTTTCATATGAGCAGGAGCAAGGACAAGGACATTCTTGTTGAAGCAGATCCTGAACCTGAAAGGACTCTGAAGAAGAAGCTAAGAGAAGCTAAAGCACAATAATTCAGAGAAAATCTTACAGAGAATCTCGAAAAAGAAAGAGACATGGCCGAACCCAATAACAGTGGTGGAGGCGCAAGGAGGATGCTTGGTGATTATACTACACCTACTTCCAATTTTTATAGAAGAAGCATCTCAATCCCTGCCATTGAAGCAAACAATTTTGAGCTGAAGCCTCAACTAGTTGCTCTAATGCAACAGAACTGCAAGTTTCATGGACTTCCATCAGAAGATCCCTATCAATTTTTAACTGAGTTCTTACAGATCTGTGATACTGTTAAGACTAAAGAAGTAGATCCTGAAGTCTACAGGCTCATGCTTTTCCCTTTTGCTATAAGAGACAGAGCTAGAACATGGTTAGACTCACAACCTAAAGATAGCCTGGACTCTTGGGATAAGCTGTTCATGACCTTCTTGGCCAAGTTCTTTCCCCCTCAAAAGCTGAGCAAGCTTAGAGTGGATGTTCAGACCTTCAGGCAAAAAGATGGTGAAATCCCTCTATGAAGCTTGGGAAAGATACAAGCAGTTGACCAAAAAGTATCCTTCTGACATGCTTTCAGAATGGACCATTTTAGATATATTCTATGATGGTCTATCTGAGTTTTCTAAGATGTCACTGGACCATTCTGCAGGTGGATCCATTCACCTAAAGAAAACGGCTGCAGAAGCTCAAGAACTCATTGACATGGTTGCAAATAACCAATTTATGTACACCTCTGAGAGGAATCCTGTGAGTAATGAGACGCCTTAGAGGAAGGGAGTTCTTGAAATTGATGCTCTGAATGCCATATTGGCTCAGAACAAAATGTTGACTCAGCAAGTCAACATGATTTCTCAGAGTCTGAATGGATGGCAAAATACATCCAACAATACTAAAGAGGCATCTTCTGAAGAAGAAGCTTATGATCCTGAGAATCCTGTAATGGCAGAGGTGAATTACATGGGTGAACCTTATGGAAACACCTATAATTCCTCATGGAGAAATCATCCAAATTTCTCATAGAAGGATCAACAAAAGCCTCAACAAGGCTTTAATAATGGTAGAAGAATCAGGTTTAGCAATAGTAAGCCTTTTCCATCATCTTCTCAGCAACATACAGAGAATTTTGAGCAGAGTCCCTCTAGCTTAGCAAACATAGTCTCTGATCTATCTAAGGCCACTTTAAGTTTCATGAGTGAAACAAGGTCCTCCATTAGAAATTTGGAGGCACAAGTGGGCCAGCTGAGTAAGAAAATTACTGAAACTCCTCCTAGTACTCTCCCAAGCAATATAGAAGAGAATCCAAAAAGAGAGTGCAAGGCCATTGATATAATCAAAATGGCTGAATCCAAAGAGGAAGGGGAGGACGTGAATCCCAATGAGGAAGACCTCATGGGACGTCTCCCAGACAGAAAGGAGTTCCCTATTGAGGACCTAAAAGAATCTGAGGCTTATATAGAGACCATAGAGATTCCATTAAACTTCCTTCTGCCATTTATGAGCTCTGAGAACTATTCTTCCTCTGAAGAGGATGAAGATGTAACTGAAGAGCAAGTTGCTCAATATTTAGGAGCCATCATGAAGCTGAATGCCAAGTTGTTTGGTAATGAGACTTGGAAAGATGAACCTCCCTTGCTCATTAGTGAACTAGATACATGGGTTCAGCAAACTCTACCTCAAAAGAAACAAAATCCTAGTAAATTCTTAATATCCTGTACCATGGGCACCATAACCTTTGAGAAGGCTCTGTGTGACCTGGGGCCAGGTATAAATCTTATGCCACTCTCTGTAATGGAGAAGCTGGGAATCTTTGAGGTACAAGCTGCAAGAATCTCATTAGAGATGGCAGACAAGTCAAGAAAACAAGCTTATGGATTGGTAGAGGACATGTTGGTAAAGGTTAAAGGCCTTTACATCCCTGTTGATTTCATAATCTTAGACACTGGAAAGGATGAGAATGAATCCATCATTCTTGGAAGACCCTTCCTAGCCACAACAGGAGATGTGATTGATGTTGACAGAGGAGAGTTAGTCCTTCAATTGAATGGGGACTACCTTGTGTTTAAAGCTCAAGGATCTTCCTCTGTAACCATGGAGAGGAAGCATGAAAAGCTTCTCTCAATATAGAATCAAACAAAGCCCCCACAATCAAACTCTAAGTTTGGTGTTGGGAGGCCACAACCAAACTCTAGGTTTGGTGTTGAACTCCCATATTCAAACTCTAAGTTTGGTGTTGGGAGGTCCCAACAATGCTCTGAACATCTGTGAAGCTCCATGAGAGCTCACTGTCAAGCTATTGACATTAAAGAATCGCTTATTGGGAGGCAACCCAATTTTTATTTATCTATATTTCTATTGTTCTTTTATGTTTTATTAGGTTTATAATCATGTGGAGTCACAAAACAATTGCAAAAATTAAAAATAGAATAAAAAATAGTAGAAGAAATAGCACACCCTGGAGGAAGAGCTTACTGGCGTTTAAACGCGAGTAAGGAGCATCTGGTTGGCGTTTAACGCCAGAACAGAGTATGAAGCTGGCATTGAACACCAGAAATAGGCAGCAATCTGGCGTATAAATGCTGGGATTGCACCCTGAGAAAAGCTGGCGTTAAACGCCAGAAACAAGCAGCAAAGTGGCGTTTAATGCCAGAAACAAGCATAGAGCTGCCGTTCAACGCCAGAAACAAGCATCAGTCTGGCGTTAAATGCCAGTATTGCATACAGAGGGCGTTCTACATGCCTAAAGGGTGCAGGGATGAGAAATCCTTGACACCTCAGGATCCACAGGATCCCCACCTACCTTCTCCCTCTCTCTTACACCTTTTCATAACACTCTTCCCCAAACATCATTCACCAATCACCTCAATCACTCTTCCCCATCACCTCTCACCACTCACATCCATCATCTCTTCCCCATAAACCCTACTTACCTTCAAATTCAAAATCTCTTTCCCACCCAAACCCACCCTACATGACCGAACCATAAACCCCTCTCCCTCCACTATATAAACCCCTCCATCCTTCTTCATTTTCACATAACACCACCCTCTCTTCTCCCCCTTGGCCGAAACCTACACCACTCTCTTTCTCCTCCATCTCTTCTTCTTCATCTATTCTTTCTTCTTTTGCTCGAAAACGAGCAACATTCTAAGTTTGGTGTGGTAAAAGCATAGCTTTTTTGTTTTTTCATAACCATTGATGGCACCCAAGGCCGGAGAAAGCTCTAGAAAGACGAAAGGGAAGACAAAAGCTTCCACCTCCGAGTCATGAGAGATGGAGAGATTCATCTCAAAAGTCCATCAAGACCACTTCTATGAAGTTGTGGCCAAGAAGAAGGTAATCCCTGAGGTCCCTTTCATGCTCAAGAAAAATGAGTATCCGGAGATCCGACATGAGATCCAAAGAAGAGGTTGGGAAGTTCTTAACAACCCCATTCAACAAGTCGGAATCTTAATGGTTCAAGAGTTCTATGCCAATTCATGGATCACTAGGAACCATGATCAAAGTATGAACCCGAATCCAAAGAATTATCTGACAATAGTTAGGGTGAAATGCTTAGATTTCAGTCCGGAGAACGTAAGGTTGGCGTTCAACTTGCCTATAATGCAAGAAGATGCACGTCCCTACACTAGAAGGGTCAACTTTGATTAAAGGTTGGACCAAGTCCTTGTGGACACATGTATAGAAGGAGCTCAATGGAAAAGAGACTCAAAAGGCAAGCCGGTTCAATTGAGAAGACTGGACCTTAAGCCTGTAGCTAGAGGATGGTTGGAGTTCATCTAATGCTCCATCATCCCCACTAGCAATCGATCCAAGTAACTGTGGATCGGGCCATCATGATCCATAGCATCATGATTGGAGAGGAAGTAGAAGTTCATGAAGTCATCTCTATAGAACTCTACAAAGTAGCCGAAAAGCCCTCCACGTTGGCAAGGCTAGCTTTTCCTCATCTCATTTTCCATCTATGCTACTTAGCTGGAGTTGTCATAGAAGGAGACATCCTCATTGAAGAGGACAAGCCCATCACTAAGAAGAAGATGGAGCAAACAAGAGAGCCCATTCATAGATCTCAAGAGACGCATGAGGAAGCTCATCATCAAGAAATTTCTAAGATGCGTCAAGGGATGCATTTTCCTCCAAACAACTATTGGGAACAACTCAACACTTCTCTAGAAGGATTGAGTCATGACATGAACCAATTAAGGGTGGAACACCAAGAACACTCCATCATTCTCAATGAGATTAGAGAAGATCAAAGAGCTGTGAGGGAGGAGCAACAAAGGCAAGGAAGAGACATAGAGGAGCTCAAGAACACCATTGGTCCTTCAAGAAGAAGGCACCACCATCACTAAGGTGGACTCATTCCTTAACTTCCTTGTTCTTATCTCTCTATTTTTCGGTTTTTGAGCTTCATGTTTGTCTATGTTTGTGTCTTTATTACATGATCATTAGTGTCTAGTGTCTATGTCTTAAGGCTATGAATAATTCTATGAATCCTTCACCTTTCTTAAATAAAAAATGTTTTTAATACAAAAGAACAAGAAGTACATGAGTTTTGAATCCATCCTTGAATTTAGTTTAATTATATTGATGTGGTGACAATACTTTTTGTTTTCTGAATGAATGCTTGAACAGTGCATATTTTTGATCTTGTTGTTTATGAATGTTAAAATTGTTGGCTCTTGAAAGAATGATGAACAAGAGAAATGTTATCGATATTCTGAAAAATAAAAAAATTGATTCTTGAAGCAAGAAAAAGCAGTGAAGAACAAAGCTTGCGAAAAAAGTGGCGAAATATATATATATAGTAGGAAGGCCCAAGGAAATAAAATCCAGGCCTACGCGGCTAAATCAAGCTGTCCCTAACCATGTGCTTGTGGCATGCAGGTCCAAGTGAAAAGCTTGAGACTGAGTGGTTAAAGT
>NC_029773.3:25419737-25426856 GCF_000817695.3 Arachis duranensis | reverse complement strand
GAGTGTGCTTAAGAGCTCTGGACACCTCTAACTGGGGACTTTAGCAAAGCTGAGTCACAATCTGAAAAGGTTCACCTAGTCATGTGTCTATGGCATTTATGTATCCGGTGGTAATACTGGAAAACAAAGTGCTTAGGGCCACGACCAAGACTCATAAAAGTAGCTGTGTTCAAGATTCAACATACTTAACTAGGAGAATTGATAAATTACTATTTTATGGTTTATCTTGTGCTCAATTGAGTGGTTTTTATCAACTCTTTACTCACTTATTCATATGATTTGCATGTTTTACATTTTCCTTCCTGATTTTGTGCTATGATTGAAAATATGTTTCTTTGGCTTTTATTTTCTTTTATTTAATCCTCTCTTATTACCATTCGATGCCTTGATATGTGTGTTAAGTGACTTCAGAGATTACAGGGCAGGAATGGCTCAGAGGATGGAAAGGAAGCATGCAAAAGTGGAAGGAATACAAGAAACTGAAGGAATTGCAAAAGCTGTCAGCCTGACCTCTTCGCACTCAAACGGTTATAACTTGAGCTACAGAGGTCCAAATGATGCGGTTCCATTTGCGTTGGAAAGCTAACGTCCGGGGCCTCGATTTGATATATAATTCGCCATAATGACCGTATAGATAGGTGACGCGAATGTGTGCTCCACGCAGAGGCGTCGCAGTGACGAAAATCAGCGTGGCAGATTTCTTCTCCAGCGATTTCTGGGCTGTTTTCGACCCCGTTTGCGGCCCAGAAAACACAGATTAGAGGCTATAAAGTGGGAGAATCCATTCATTCATAATCATCAGCTCATAATTCATAATTTTAGATGTAGTTTATAGAGAGAGAGGTTCTCTCCTCTCTCTTAGAATTTAGGATTAGGATTCCTTTTAAAGGATTTAGGATTTCTTCTTCTTAAATTTTAGGTTCCATGTTCCTTTTATTTATTTTCTCAATTTGGTTTATGAACTCTTCATGTTTAGATTGATTTCCTATTTATTACAATTTGAGGTATTTCAGACTTATGATTGCTTTATTTAATTTATGTTATTGATGCTTGGGCTCTATCCAAATTATTTTCATTCGAGTAGATTTTCTTCCCTTTTGGCTTCGGTTGATTAATTGGTAACTCTTGAGTTGTCAAACTCATTTTTGACTGAAAATTAGAATTCTTCAAGAATTAATTCGAATTCCTATAACTCTAGTCTTTCCTTAAGGAGTTGACTAGGACTTTAGGTATTAAAGTAATTCATCCACTTAACTTACCTTCATAGTTATAGGTTAACAAAGTGGGAGAAAAATCCAATTCTCATCACCATTGATAAGGATAACTAGGATAGGACTTCCAGTTTTCATACCTTGCCAAGAGTTTTATTAATTATTAATTTATTAATTCTTGCAATCTCTTTCTCTTATTCAAAACCTTTTCAAAACCCAAAATATTGTTTTCCATAACCAATAATAAATCATACTTCCTTGCAATTCCTTGAGAAGATGACTCGAGGTTTGAATACTTCGGTTTATAAATTTATTGGGTTTTGTTACTTGTGACAACCAAAACGTTTGTACGAAGGGATTTTCTGTTGGTTTAGAATCTATACTCACAACGCGACTATATTTTTATAAAATTCTTTACTAGCAAAAAATCCTAACGTCAAGAATCAATAACACTATCTGAACTCTGAATTCCTAGAGATGCCAATCATTCTAAACTTCAAAGGATAAAGTGAGATGCCAAAACTGTTCAGAAGCAAAAAGCTACAAGTCCCGCTCATCTAATTAGAACTAATATTCATTGATATTTTGAGATTTATAGTATATTCTCTTCTTTTTATCCTATTTGATTTTTAGTTGCTTGGGGACAAGCAACAATTTAAGTTTGGTGTTGTCATGAGCGGATAATTTATACGCTTTTTGGCATTGTTTTTAGGTAGTTTTTAGTAGGATCTAGCTACTTTTAGGGATGTTCTAATTAGTTTTTATGTAAAATTTATATTTCTGGACTTTACTATGAGTTTGTATATTTTTTTGTGATTTCAGATATTTTCTGGCTGAAATTGAGGGACCTGAGCAAAAATCTGATAGGAGGTTAACAAAGGACTGCTGATGCTGTTGGATTCTGACCTTTCTACACTCGAAATGGATTTTCTGGAGCTACAAAACTTCAAATGGCGCGCTCTTAAATGCGTTGGAAAGTAGACATCCAGGGCTTTCCAGCAATATATAATAGTCCATACTTTATTCTAGTTTAGATGACGCAAACTGCCATTCAACGCCAGTTCCATGCTGCATTCTGGAGTAAAACGCCAGAAACACGTCACAAACCAGAGTTAAACGCCAAAAACACGTTACAACTTGGCGTTTAATCCCAAGAGAAGCCTCTGAACGTGTAAAGCTCAAGCTCAGCCCAAGAACACACCAAAGTGGGCCCGGAAAGTGGATTTCTGCACTAAGACTTATTTCTGTAAACCCTAGTAACTAGTTTAGTATAAATAGAACTTTTTACTATTGTATTAGGTGTCTCTTAGACTATTAGTCTTTGGGATTGATCTTTAATCAGTGTATGGATTTTAGACCTTCATGGGAGCTGGCCATTCGGTCATGCCTGGACCATCACTTATGTATTTTCAACGGTGGAGTTTCTACACACCATAGATTAAGGTGTGGAGCTCTGCTGTACCTCGAGAATTAATACAATTACTATTGTTCTTCTATTCAATTCAAGCTTATTCTTATTCTAAGATATTCATTACACTTCAACTTGATGGATGTGATGATCCGTAACACTCATCATCATCCGTCCTTATTAACGCGTGCCTGACAACCACTTCCGTTCTACAAGCGAGAGCTAGAGTGTGTATCTCTTGGATTCCTTAATCAGAATCTTCGTGGTATAAGCTAGAATCCATTGGTAGCATTCTTGAGAATTCAGAAAGTCTAAACCTTGTCTATGGTATTCCGAGTAGGATTCAGGGATTGAATGACTATGACGAGCTTCAAACTTGCGAGTGTTGGGCGTAGTGACAAACGCAAAAGAATCACTGGATTCTATTTCGACATGATCGAGAACCGACAGATGATTAGCCGTACTGTGACAGAGCATTTAGACCATTTTCACTGAGAGGATGGGAAGTAGCCATTGACAACGGTGATGACCTACATATAGCTTACCATAGAAAGGAGTAAGAATGATTGGATGAAAGCAGTAGGAAAGCAGAGATTCAGAAGGAACAAAGCATCTCCATACACTTATCTGAAATTCCCACCAATGATTTACATAAGTATCTCTATCTCTATTTTATGCTTTATTTATCTTTATATTCGAAAACCATTATAACCATTTGAATCCGCCTAACTGAGATTTACAAGATGACCATAGCTTGCTTCATACCAACAATCTCCGTGGGATCGACCCTTACTCACGTAAGGTATTACTTGGACGACCCAGTGCACTTGCTGGTTAGTTGTGCGAAGTTGTGATAAAGTGTGATTCATGTTTGAAAGCTCCAAGTCTTTGGCGCCATTGTTGATGGTCACAATTTCGTGCATCAGTTACCACTTACCAATACTCAAAAGTATGCTTAAAATAACTCCCTTGCACTGCTTCTGAAGGGTAAGCTTCCCCTGAACCACACAGCATCATGACGTAAAGTTTTACATTTCAATTTTCAACACAAAATTCACTTCACAATCCACCTAAACCGTGGAAAAAACCAAAAAACAAAAAGGGTACTACAAAATTGTTCAAAAATGGCTAAACAACTTTCACTTACCAGCATAAGTTTTTTCCAGAACTTGCAATTCACAATCTTCAATTTGCACTTGATTTTATTCTCACCCTCCACTGGCTTCTCCTTCCTCTTATCTTCTTTTGAACCAAATATGTTGCAGTTACTTCCTCAACTTGAGAATAGTGAATATGGAGCGAGGATGAATCTACATATTATAAATAATAGTACAACACATAAATTTGAAAATTATTTTGAGATTACAGTTTTGCAGATAGGAAAGACCCAATGTATAAAACTATCAAAGAACCAAACTTGAAAATTTATTTCCTTGAGATAGTCATTTAGGGTTTGTTACTACTACTCAAAGAAGAGGAAGAAAAATGACTAAATTTAATATATGATTTAATCAAATAAAATAGTGACATTGAAGAGTTGAAATGGATCTTGAGATAGAACCTGAAACCTTAGTGAGCTTCGTAGAGGTGTTAGCGCAGCGAGGAGTCCAATCGTCGATTGCTTCGCTGTTGATGGCCACAACCCACGACAACCATCCCTGCTATGTAACTGCGAACGGATCGAGCAATGATTTCCCGTTCTCTGGTTCTGGGATGCTTACTAGAATATCGCCACCGGAGTTCCTATGGTCCTTCTGCTTGCATCGCGAGAAAAGCTTCTAATCCTTGTTGTGTTAAGAATTTCTTTAGTAAAATGTTTTGTTACCAAGTTAGCAGATACACTAACATCACTTTCATTCCCATTGACTGGATCTGTACTTAACACAGTGTCCACCAACCACCATTCATAACACCTCAATCTTCTACTGTGTCCGTGATTAACTATGCCTAGAGCTCCATTGTCCAAGATTTACCACGATCGGAGCTCTGCCATTCACGTTTCACTATGTTGCAAGCTTCACTATCCACAACTGATCCATTGTCCTCTTCTCCATCCTTCCCCTATGTGGTACCATTCACGAAAAGAGCAAGAAAAAAATGGGTATAGAAATGGTGGTTCTCGTTTGCTATCTTCAGAAACAATGAGAATAAGAGAAAGAAAATGGTATTGAATTAAAGGCTCTATCACTTGAAATTTGAAAGTTATAAAATAAAAAAATATTTGACAACCCTCCATATCTTTTCTACGCACAAAATATCCTGGGTATGAGATACAATAAGGTTATAGCATAGGCCTTATGGCCATTCGGACATCTTTGGTCATGATTGTAACATCCTACCACACAGAATTTTACGCTTAAGTCGTAAATCAGAGGTGGTGAGGCATTACGATGTCTAAAAGTAAAATGCGTATATATATTTGAAGAACAATTTAACTAGGATCCTTGAAAAAGAATATAGGTACAAGCATAGAATTTCTGTCACACTCGAAAAATGTTAAAGGTAGAAAGCGTGGATTACAGAAATAGAAAAGACAATATATATAGGAATCCAAAAAGAGATACATATCAAGGTCCAGTCTCGACCAGCGAAGTAAAGGTTGGAATCAACCTCTAAGAGGAATATACAAGTTAAAATATAAAAGTGGAGAACATATACATATATATGCTGTTCTGAGGGTTACCTGAAACTGTAGGTCGATCTCGGTTGAGATCTTCTGTGTTGGTCGGAGCCGACGTATCCGGCAGGTGTGTTGCGGCCGGAGCTGGTGTGTCCGACTTGTGGGACTGAAAGTGCTGCCGATCCTTCGTCTCCGGAGGGTGGGGGTACTTGCAAGGGACTCCGATGCTTAAGTTAGCAAGGGTATTAAGCAGGTATTGAGTAGAATCAGAGTATGAGTTATACCTGGGTGCTCCAGTGTATTTATAGTGGTTGTAGAGTGACCTTTCTAGATAAGATAAGTTAGTTATCTTATCTTATCTTATCTTATCTTTAGGTGAGGTCAGCTTATCTTCAACGGAACCGCCCTTCTTTCTGTAGGCTTGGGCTGCCTTTGGATTGGGTTGTGTTCCTTCATTTGGGCCCTTTACTGGGCTTTCCTGTCGATTTGGCCGAGTTCTTCGTAAAGAAGTCGGTCCGCTTGACCTAAACAGGTCGGTCGCTTTGTTACTGAACATCCCGGCTCGGACAGCTCGACCCAGGATACGAACAGTGCCCCTACTTGAGCTCAGTTTTCTTTTTTGAGGCCGAGTTCTCAACTTCGGTCCTTCTCTAGTAGAGCCGAACTCAAGCACTTTTGTCGATTCGTTTGTAGCAGCTCTTGAGTGTAGCACGTTTCCTCTAAAAAGCGCGCGCTTTTGTATCGGCGCTTTGGGAACGTGCGATGGTTTAATGCTTTCCTTGAATTTAGCATTAATTGCCCCGTTTCCCTTTTGGCTCTTTATTTTGATTTTTGAAAGCCCAGAAACGGTTTCTCTTCTTTCGCATTTTCATAACTTCTTTTCTTCGCTCTCTCCACTATTCTGTTTTTGCGGCGTCGTTTTGGCATTTCTGGAGCTTCTATTTTCATCTGGAGTTTCGCGTTTCTCCCTGCGACATTACCCTTTGTTCGCGTTCTTTCCTTTGCTTGTGAGGAGGCATTCCCAGATTCCGTCTTCCATCTTCAGTTTTCTTTTGAAGCTTGCTGCTTTTTCCAGGTTGGTACTAACTTTCTTGTTTCTTTCGTGGCTTCACTTTTAGTTTTTTGGCGAAGCTTTGACTTTTGCATGCTTGAAAGTTTGAACCTTTTCGTGATCTTGCGTTTGTTTGTCGCTGTAAATGCATTTTCCTTGGCTTATTTGCGTTCCTTTGGCATTTTTGTCAAGGCTTTCTAGGGTTTTGTTGTTGCTTCTGATAGAGAATCTGCATCCGTTCCTCGCTTTGGTTGCTTTTCGTTTCTGATTTTGAGAAAGTTTGTACCTTTAATGATTTCTACTTGGCGCGCTTTGACGTTTGGGAATACTTTTTGCTTGGTAAACTGTGATGACTTTATGCTTCTGAAAATGCTTGCTTGTTTGAAGTCTTTTCCTTGTTTGAGAAATGCTGGGGTAGGAGCTGTAGATTTTCTTAGAAACCTTACTTGATTATTGCCTCCAAAGGATGCCCCAAGGTTTTTGGTTTGAGTCTTGGGGTTTTCCTTTTCTGTTTGTTTTGCCTGTATCGTATTGGGTTGTCTTCTCCCTTGTCCGAGATGTTTTTAGTAACCCCATTGTAACAACCCTGATTTTCGAGTCGCGAGATCTTTTCTGAAAGTACGAATTTCTCCGGAAGATCAGTAAAGGAAACACCTCTGTTATATCATCAAGCATCTCAATCCTCATTATCATTATGTCATCCTTAAGCTAGAACCTTTTCCGAGGCAAGCTCGATAACGCGGTCACAAAGAACCTAGTTTTTGAACCGTATCGGTTGGCAGTTTTGATTCTGACTTTCGTAAATAGTCTCTGTTTGACGAACCGGACT
>NC_029773.3:25413312-25416320 GCF_000817695.3 Arachis duranensis | reverse complement strand
CTCATATAATAAATAATAGATAATAATTAGGTAGACAAGTTGGTAGCGCTCAGTTTCTAGTATGATCTAGACATATTGAAAATTGGGTCGTTACAATTTGGTATCAGAGCAGTTCGTTCCCAGTAGAGCCTGGGGAGTGGACTGACTATGCTTCATTGCATACTCTGTTGTGTGTCTCATGCGTATAGGATATCCAGTGATATATGTTGCATGATTGTTTCTGTGTTTTCATTCTGGGAATGTTCACACTTGACTTGTAGTGTTAAGACTGATCACCTTAATAATGATTGTTTGGTGTGAACGGGACCACGATGGGTTCACAGAGACAAGGCGTACGGGAAGGAATTCCTAATGTTAACTACGAGAAGGAACAGGAAACGTTTATAGCTACCATGAACGACGTGGCTGAAGTAGTGCGTGAAGCTGCTGTAGGAGCGGCTAGGGCTGTTGAACGTCTCGGAGTGAGAAACGGGGACGAGAATGGATACAGGAACGATAATGGAAACGATGAGAACAACTTAGGGCATCCTGAAAGACCTATGACCCTTGCAACCTTTCTAAAGGTTAATCCGCCTAAGTTCAAGGGTACACTCGTTGCGACTGACGCTGATAACTGGTTTCGAGGTATTGAACAATCACTGAGGGCGCAGCATGTTCCGGAAGGACAACCCGTGGAGTTTGCTACTTATATGCCTGAGGGAGAAGCTGAGTACTGGTGGCAGGAGATACAGCGACTGCTACAACAGAATGAAAATGACATTCCTTAGGATATTTTTAGGGACGAATTTTATAAAAAAATATTTTCTGGGAGCAGCACGAGATGTTAAGGAGATGGAGCTTATGCAGCTGAGGCAAGGGGATATGACTGTTCCTGAGTATGCTCGTAATTTTGATGATTTGTGTTGTTTCTCTAAGATCTGTCAAGGGGATCCTGCTGACCTTGAAGAATGAAAGTGCTTGAAGTTTGAAGGAGGCCTTTGTGTTGATCTGATGAGTTCAATAGTTTTGCTGGAGATACGTAATTTTGCCGAATTAGTCAACAAGAGCAAGTTAGTGGAAGAATGTATTAAGAAAGTGACTGTGGCTAAAGTGAGTCGCCAAGGATTTCCACCAAGGCATCTTAGCAATCATCAAACAGCTGGGAGAAGGGTGCATTTTAAAGCACGTGGCATACGACAGTGTAAGAACCTACAAGTTGGTAACATTACTGATCGCCATATGGGTAAGAATGGAGGTAAAGTAAGGCAAGGTAATGGTAAACGAGCCCATCAGGCTTACATAAACACTGCATGTAAGTAATGCGGAAAAGAGCATGATAACAGGTCTTGCCAGTTTGGATCACCTAACTGCTATGCTTGTAGAGAACTTGGACATATTGCCAAGGATTGTCCAAAGGGGTTTACTCGAAATCCAGTTAGCACTCAACAACAAGGACGAGTGTTTGCTATCACTATTGACAATGTTGTGCAATCGAACACCCTCATTCAAGGTCAGGTTATGTCAAAAATCGATTTCTAACTGTACTGTATGATTCGGGTGCATCACATTCTTTATTTCTCTAATTATTGCTCACGAGTTAGGATTATATTTCTTTAAATTGAATTTTTACTTGATTTTCCATACACTTGCATCCCAAAATGCTTTGACCAGTTTAGTGTGCCTGCAAGTACCATTCGCTATTAGGAACAGGACTTTTATACATGATCTAATCTGTTTATCTCCATCTGGTTTAGAAGTTATTTTAGGATTAGATTGGTTATCTAAGTATCATGTTTTCTTTGATTATTTTAAAAGAACTACTGTTATTCCATCTAATAGTCTATGTACTAAACCATTTTTGTCCCACACCTTATATCTGAATTCTGTAAGAGTTACCTTAGGCGGGAGCGATTGTGAGGGGTATGTTCTGTTAGCGGCTAGCTCGAATGATAGTGAATTAAGTTTGGAACGAATCCAAATGGTGAAAGAATTTCCTGATGTTTTCTTGGATGACATACCTGAGTTTCTTCCTCAGCAAGAGATAAAATTCAGCATTGATCTAGTACCTGGAACCGGACCGATTTTCATAGCACCGTACCGGATGTCACCATTGCTTGCAGAGCTGAAGAAGCTATGAGATAGGATCGTAGTGGCCTATGGAGGTACAAGAACAGAATTTGTGTGCCCAACTCTGGAGAATTGCATATGAGTACATCATACCATCCTCAAACAGACGGACAATCAGAGCGAACAATCCAGACATTGAAAGACATGTTAAGATCTTGTGGGGATGGATAACCAGGGCAGTTAGGATAAGTGTTTGCCATTGGTCGAGTTCGTCTACAACAACAGTTACCAACAAAGTATTGGGATGGCACCATATGAAGCTCTCTATGGAAGGAGATGTCAGACACCATTGTGTTGGAATGATGATGGAGAAGCTAGTGTCTTGGGTCCAGACTTAGTGCAAGAAACTACTGAGAAGATAAAGGGGATTCGTCAGAAGATCTAGACAGCCGTCAAAAGAGCTATGCCAATAATAGACGTAGACCCTTAGAGTTTAGTGAGGGAGATCATGTCTTTCTAGAAGTAAGCAAATTTTTCTTTTAGGAGGGTAGAATGTAACAACCCTGATTTTCGAGTCGCGAGATCTTTTCTGAAAGTACGAATTTCTCCGGAAGATCAGTAAAGGAAACACCTCTGTTATATCATCAAGCATCTCAATCCTCATTATCATTATGTCATCCTTAAGCTAGAACCTTTTCCGAGGCAAGCTCGATAACGCGGTCACGAAGAACCTAGTTTTTGAACCGTATCGGTTGGCAGTTTTGATTCTGACTTTCGTAAATAGTCTCTGTTTGACAAACCGGACTCGATTCATGAGAGGAGAGAGATAATAGTATAATATTATCATTATACTATTATTAGAAAATGCTTGAATGATATTATAAGGTTACCTGGTCTGTTTTAGTTAAAAACAGAAAATCGGTTTAACCGGGTTTACGGTTTACTGGTGCAGCTTAGCACCA